>NC_041385.1:423491131-423516101 GCF_002162155.2 Triticum dicoccoides
CACTGCTCAGCCGGAGCCTCTTCCCCGACGACGTCGTCCACCGCAACAGCTTGACGTCCCTCATTCACCTCCCCGGATGAGGATCCGCCGTCCATCTCATTGTCCCACTGGTTTAGCCGCCCCGTCCTCCACCTCCAAGAGCTGCTCCGACGATCGCATCGGCTATCGCGGCTGCTCCATCCCCATAGCACCGCCTTAACCTGCTCCACCGGAATCGTAGCATCCTCACTAACTCCTCGGACGAATCCAAGGCCTACTCGACGCCACCAAAGAGGTTGTACACTCATTGCATCGCACCATCTCTTTAACTCGACCTCCCGGCACCGATGGTACTCCATCTCGCACCATGGGGCGGCTACCTCGAAGCTGGCACCACGGGCGACATCCACGGCGGCTCTACCCCAGTGCGAGGCCCCTTTGGTGGCAGCATCCATACCAGTCGGATTTGCTGCTGCTGCTCCAGCTCTCGCTCATTCACTTGCACTGCTGCTGCTCTCCCCCTCGCCCGTGCTGTAGCCCTGCTCCGATTTAGCTACACTTCAGTTGACTGAATCGACTTATGGGTCAGTCGATTATCAGGTGGTGGGGGGCTCGCGTGAGTTAAGGAAGAACCACCCGCAGCGGGGAGGGGGGCTTGCCGGAGAGGTACCCCACTATCTATATTAGGATTCAGGGTGGGGGCGGTGGTCGCCAGCGGTGGGGGGCGCGGTGGTGGTGCGGTGGTGTGGGGATCGCTGGAGAAAAAGCTCGGCGCGGGGGGCGCTAGAGGGCTGGCCGTGGCGGCGGCGGATCGGCGGTGGGGAGTTGTTTCGGGGTGGCGAGGCGGCACGGGAGCCGGCGGTTCGACCAGTGGTGGCTAGCGGCTCAGGGGGATGCAGGTTGAAGATGAACTGCAAGCCCTCCCTAAACTACATGTCAAGTGCCTCTCTGCTACCATTGCGTTCAGTTTCGACAGCAACATTCATATTCCATAGTAAATTTCAGTTTCGACAGTTAAGTTCAGAGTCAACGGTTTTTACCTCTTCTGTTGTAGTCAGGTGGTTTTTGGTGATGTAAATTTTACATCTATTTTACATCATCTATTGCAGATGCTATTAGAATCCCACTTGAGATTAACGATGCCTGTCTTGTGCTGCTTCAGCCTTGACGTCTTATGGCTCACCGGAGCTGCTCCAACGACAGAACGATCCATCACAACAAAGCAGTGCCCTAGATGCCATCTACAGATTCCTCAAATCTTCCTCCACACCTCCGACAGCCATCTCTGCCTCAAATTCTTCAGCGACCAACCCAATGATGTTGAGGTCGACACAGCTACGGCAAAGAGGTTGTACACTTGTTGCATCACTTATTACTCTGCATTCATGTCGATCCATTAGGGCTATTTTGGTTCAATGGAAAAACATTGCAATAGGAAATTTTCCTATGGCACTCTACTATTCAATTATTCATGCATTTTGTTGAAAGGAAAGGAGCAAAACATCCACCTGGACCTACTTTTCAAAATCCTATGCATGAAAACAAGACCAAGTCCATTACTGGCAAATAACATTCTAACTGTACACACCTTCATATGGTTTCACTTTATTTTGGCCATGTTTCTTTGCATTCCTCTGCTCTTCCAATTCCTGTGAACCAAACACCCAAGTTAACAGAAATCCTGTGTTTACAAATGCTCTGTTTACCATGTGCATTCCTATCTTATTCCGGTGTTTTTCCTATACCTGCGTTTTTAGAATCATGCAAGCCAAATGAGCCCTTACAGAATTACTTCAGTTACAGGTAAGTGTCGAAGGGAACTTTATGTGGTTTGTCCTGCTCCTGCCGCGATGTCGTCCACCTTACCTGGGCTGCTCCATCGACAAAACAATGCACCAAACCAGACATCACGACTCCTGACCGTCTTTTGCCGCCTTAGATCTCCTTCCCTGCCGCCGGCACCCACCGCAATGGCATCACCATCATCGACTCAGCAAATGAACCTGAGGAGTACACGGGTCCACAAGAGAGGTCGCACTATTTTGTTTCTACTTATGTTATGCATTGCTTAAAATTACCTGCTACTTTATCATCCTATTCACCTCTTAGACTCCAAGTCAAGTCCAAATTAATGTTCAAACTTGAGTTCTAAATTAGTTGTGGGGCACATATCGAGGTAGCAATGAATAGTATCTCTATCTAATATCTGGTTCACCTAGGGTATGCCTATGTTGTTCATCTTGGGTGGGAAACAAATAGTAAAGCAATCATCATCTGTCTTTTTACGAAATTAAAGCAATCATCAGCCTGCTATCATAATTTTTGGATCCATCCACTGGTTGTTACCATCACTCTAAATTTCTGCATGCTATCCTTACATAATCTCACCATATTATTTCCGTATGCATGTCAGATATTGTAGACAGTCAAGCTGAACATGTAGAGAAAATGAGAAGAGTTTTGCGTGGTAATACAATGTCATGCAAACATCACTCCATGGTCGGTTCAATGGCAAACCCTGCCCCCCCCCCCCTCTCCAGATTGTAATCCAGAGGAAGATATCTGTTCTGAGGCGGATTCAGACGCAGCTGACCACTCCTATTTACCCCCAAAGGTGTTTGCTCTACCTTGGTATGATGATGTTAGTCATATCATGCATATGTTGCTTTGCAGTGCCTACTTTTGACATCATATATGTCATCTGCTTAGTTTAGAAGTGTTCTGTAATGCCACATGTTTAGTTTCTATATCATATATGGGAATTATGCAGTCTCATGTCTTTTAGCCAGCCATAATATATGTGAAATGTGCAATGCCATCCTGTTGAACCAGGCATCATATATTTGAATGATATCTTGCCCATCCTTTTCTTCATTACATTTCCATTTGTCGACAATGTTTGTACATTAAACTACTCTTCCTGTGAATCAGCCATTTGGGTGGGAGATGGAAAAATCTGGAGTGAAAACAGGGCCTTCAGAGCAGACAGTGCTACATGTCGAAGCAGATCTCTTGTTGGGTCCCGATAGCTCCTCAGAGATGGATTCAGAGACAGATGACCAGTCCTATTCCCCCACCGAGGTGTATGCTCTAACTTGGCACGGTTATACTGCTCATATCGTGCATATGGTGTCTTGCATTGCATAGTTTAGACATCATATACACAATATTCAACACCATGTTCTTAGTTCAGACATCATATTGAATGCCCTCTGTTTAGCATATAAATCACATATCTGAATTAAATCATGCAATCGTGATTACTTAGATAACATGTATGTGAATTATGGCATGTGATCCTGTTTAGTTATTCATCATATCTTTGAATTATGTTATGCTATGCTATCCAGTTTACATAGACATCATATATGTGAAATTATGTCACGCTATCCATTTTAGTTAAACAATATACATGTCAACTATTTCATGCCCTCTTTTTTCCATAGTATCTATTGCATCTGTCTCTCATACAATGTCTGTACATTCAACTATGTTTCCTGTTTATCAGCCATTTGAATTGGGGCGGGTGATGCTTGTATCTAGCGGAGTAAAAACACGGTCTTCAAATAAAACAGTGCTACCTCTTGGTGGAGATAGCACCCCGGTTGTACATGCATGAGAACCAGCCCTACCACACATAACCCAGACTCTTGCAGATTGTACCCCCACTGCGATGGACAGAGAACCAGCTTCACCCAATCTAACCCCAACCCGAGCAAATAGTAACCCAGTTCCTGTTGACACAACACCATCTCCACCATAGAGCTTCCAAACAAGAGCAGCTAGTAAGGCAGCTCCAGTGCCCAAAGGGCCAGTACTACCACGGCAAACCCCAACTCCACCAGTTAGTACGCCTATTCCTGTGGAGGGAGCACAACCAGCCAGTCGTAGTTTAGCATCTGTCGCATTTGATGTTGTTAAATCCTATGTGTGTATCTTCCCATCTTGGAAATATTATACTGAAGATGAAAGAAAATGACAGTTGCAGGTGTTTTCTGGGAGTTATGTGTAAGTAATGTTATTCATGGCAATTACTTTGCTTTGTCCCATACATCCTACTTCCATGATGGTTATAATACAACAAATTTTCCCATTTTTCTCTATAGAGAAGGACCGATTTGGAAACTAAGGATGAGGTAACCTGTGCTAATACCTCTGCTATCTTCAAGAATGCTTGGTGGTAGTATCGGAATTACCTGAAGAAAACGTACTTCACCGGTAAAGAAACTCATCAAATTCCCTTACGTTCTCTTGAGACACATTTACTGGACGATGACTGGAAACGCCTTGTTCTGTACTGGTCCCGAATCAAGAATGTGGTAAGGTCTATGAGCTCATTTTCTATTTTTAAGTACTATATTCTTGCGTCTAACTGTGCTCTATTCATGTAGAACAAGTGCTTAAACCTGAAGAACAATTGTTCTAATTTAAGATTCCATTGCTATTGTGCATACTGCTTTGCTCTTGTATCACTGTATTTACTCATACAAACTTATTTTTAAATTGAAGGATCCAATCGAAACTCCAATGGCACAGCGGGTATGTTCACACATGTTTCTTTAACAGGTTTGCTCTTATCAATAGCTCTGTTGATTTTAGTTTCAATTGTGTATACAGTTGACTTCTCATATCATGCACATTACTAGCATCACAACAGAGCCAATAGTATTGTTGTACATGTAGACCCGTGGTACCCATCTGAAATCTTGTGGTGTCGTGCAATTTCCCATGCTTTGTATTCTTTCACTGCTGCTTTGTCTTGAACTGATATGATTTGAACCGTGTCTCTATTTTGATTTGGCAAGACAATGCAGTGACCATAGGACATAGATATATGTTTGTTTGATGCTTTTATTATGTACTAGTACTTGGCAATAGAAGACTTGGTAGTTTAATCCTGTCCACCTTACTAATGAACTGGTTCACCGAAATGAGTTTCATATACTAGTACATGTTAAACCTGTTATGTGTCTACTTGTTTCTTCTTTTAGATTGCTGACAGAATATTGGGGAAGAGTGCCTTATTAAGCAATGGTAAAGCAAGTAATGTAGATAAGGTTCAGTATAGTGAGACATCCTTGTTGGTCTCCAACAAAGCTGATAAAACAGCTAAGGAAGACTATCTTGAAGACAGTGAGACAACCCCAAAGTCATGTCTTGGTTTAGTGTTCGAGTTACTGGCCACTACCGCTTGCACAAGCTATTCAAACTCACTGTGTGAATCAGTTAGGTTTCTTGAGTCTCAACTACAAGCTGAAAGACATCGATCAATTGTGCTGCAACAAGAAGCGGAAGGACTGCGGAAGTCCCTGGAGCATTCAGATGCATACTTTCTGGTGCAACAACAAGCATTGGAGGATTTTAGCGCCAAACAGGACATAGCTAATAAGCTTGCTAAGCTTATTGCCAGCATGGTGGATACCCAGGATAACATTTCTTGAGCTCTTCTAAAGTTGTTTCAGTTATGCTCTTGTTTTGTTGCTGTGTTTATTTGCACTGGTGGCCAATTTTGACGGCCAGTGTATGTAATATGCTACGTTGTTCCCTATATTTGCACTGGTGGCGAACTTTGATGCCCAGTGGATGTAATATGTGTAATAGAGGTAATAGGCTAGCGTTAGTTGCTTGCTTATTTATTTCCTTATTGTCTTGTTTAGTTGTTTGCTTGTAGTCACTACAGTTCTTTTTCCGCGTTTTTCTAGTGGCCACAATAACCTATTTTTGGTAACTAGGCCACAATAATCATGGCAACACACGAACTGTTGTAACCATGGGCCTCCTGCGGGCCGTATGATCCATAGGCCTTCTACGGGTCGTAGGATCCATTGGTCTTCTATACGGGTCATAGGATCCATGGACCTTCTACGGGGCGTAGGATCCATGGGCCTTCTACGGGCCGTAGGATCCATGGACTTTCTACGGGCCATATGATCCATGGGCCTTCTACGGGTCGTAGGATCCATTGGTCTTCTACAGGACATAGGATCCATGGGCCTTCTACGGGGCGTATAATCATTTTGCCAATCATGGGTCGTACTATTGGTGGACCATAACGGGCCGTTAATAGATCGTATTTGATAACTCTATGAAAATAGCCCAACGGGATTTTTTTTGACACGAAAACAGCCCAACGGGTTAATAGGCCACAAACGGGCCGAATGTAACCACGGGCTGAATTTTGCCCACAAATAGAACAGGCCAGTAATGGACCATAACTAACCGAATTCTAGAAAGGAGCCCAAGAATAAATGGGCCCTTAGAACACCGAAAGTTAACACGGGCTAGAAACGGCAAACGGAATAATGGGTCGTTAATGGGTATAAAGCGATACACTGTTCATTATGGGACAGTTTCATCTCGGGCCTTTAATGGAACCAGAGTTACGAAGGGCCTCATATGGCCCGAAAGACATTGATACGTCTCCAACATATCTATAACTTTTGATTATTCCATGCTATTATATTGCCCGTTTTGGATGTTTATGGGCTTTACTTTACACTTTTATATCATTTTGGGGACTAACCTACTAACCGGAGGCCCAGCCCGAATTGCTGTTTTTTTGCCTATTTCAGTGTTTCGAAGAAAAG
This sequence comes from Triticum dicoccoides, assembly GCF_002162155.2. NCBI lineage: Eukaryota > Viridiplantae > Streptophyta > Magnoliopsida > Poales > Poaceae > Triticum > Triticum dicoccoides. Next base: position 423,497,698 of record NC_041385.1, read on the forward strand.
GAATATCAAACGGAGTCCAAACGGAATGAAACCTTCAGCAGCGATCTTTCTGGAACAAACGCAATCCAGGGGACTTGGAGTGGACGTCAAGCAACAAACGAGGCGCCCACCCTCATGGGCGCCTCGAGCGTCAACCGACCTACTTCTTCCTCCTATATATACTCCCGTACCCTGAAACCATCGGAGAGCACCACGAAAAACTATTTCCACCACTGCAACCTTTTGTATCCGCGAGATCCCATCTTGGAGCCTTAGCTGGCGCTCCGCCAGAGGGGGAATCGACCACGGAGGGCCTCTACATCATCTCCAAGGCCTCTCCTATGAGTTGTGAGTAGTTTACCACAGACCTTCGGGTCCATAGTTATTAGCTAGATGGATTCTTCTCTCTCTTTGAATCTCAATACAAAGTTCTCCTCGATCTTCTTGGAGATCTATTCGATGTAACTCTTTTTGCGGTGTGTTTGTCGAGATTCGATGAATTGTGGGTTTATGGTCAAGTTTATCTATGAGAAATATTTGAATCTCCTCTAAATTCTTTTATGTGTGATTATGTTATCTTTGCATGTCTCTTCAAATTATCAGTTTGGTTTGGCCTACTAGATTGATATTTCTTACAATGGGAGAAGTGCTTAGCTTTGGGTTCAATCTTGCGGTCCTTTCCCAGTGACAGCAGGGACAACAAGGCACATATTGTATTGTTGCCCTCGAGGATAAAAAGATGAGGTTTATATCATATTGCATGAGTTTATCCCTCTACATCATGTCATCTTTCTTAATGCGTTACTCTGTTCTTATGAACTTAATACTCTAGATGCAGGCAGGAGTCGGTCGATGTGTGGAGTAATAGTAGTAGATGCAGAATCATTTTGATCTACTTGTCATGGAAGTGATGCCTATATACATGATCATGCCTAGATAATCTCATAATTATGCGATTTTCTATCAATTGCTCGACAGTAATTTGTCACCCACCGTAATACTTATGCTATCTTGAGAGAAGCCACTAGTGAAACCTATGACCCTGGGTCTATCTTTTATCATATAAGTTTTCAATCTACTTTTACTTGCATCTTTTATTTTCCCATCTATATCATAAAAATACCAAAAATATTTATCTTATCATATTATCTCTATCAGATCTCACTTTCGCAAGTGGTCGTGAAGGGATTGACAACCCCTTTATTGCATTGGTTGCGAGGTTCTTGTTTGTTTGTGTAGGTGTGTGGGACTTCTGAGGAGCCTCCTACTGGATTAATACCTTGGTTCTCAAAAACTGAGGGAAATACTTACGCTAATTTGCTGCATCACCCTTTCCTCTTCAAGGAAATCCAATGCGGTGCTCAAGAGGTTGGAATAAGGATTTCTGGCGCCGTTGCCGGGGAGGTCTTTGATCAAGTCAAGACATACCAAGTACCCATCACAAACTCATCTCCCTCACATTACATTATTTGCCATTTGCCTCTCGTTTTCCACTCCCCCACTTCACCCTTGCCGTTTTATTCACCCTTTCTTTCCCAATCTTCTCTCTCTCTTTCGCTTATCTTTTGTATGCTCGTCGCTATGGCTAGTTCTCTATCTACTCCTTTGTCTCCGGAGTTTGAAGTTCTTCACTTCAAGAAAAGGTAAGGACAAAACTTGAAAGATGCTTGGTTTAGTATGATGGAATCTTATCATAATTGTACTTTAGATGTGAATTTTAGAATTTGTCTTCGCAATTTTTATGTTGGACTAAATATGTCCCGACAACTCTTGGATTGTATTGCCAAAGGCAATTTTATCGAGATTGATCCTAGTATTGCGCATGAAGTAATAGAGGGAATAGTGGGAAAACTACCTCAAAAAGGGGGGTCACATCATACCCCGGAGGAGACACAAGTTTTTGAAAAAAATTGCGAAGTAACAAAAAATTTACAAAAGTCCCTTGAACCTCTTAAGAGTGTTAGAGGAAATCTTCACCGCATGAATATGTTGATTACCCTTGGTAATAAGTGGTTGGATTCTTTAGATATAAAAATTTCCGAGTATGAGGGGAAACGTAAAGAACCTCCCGGATTCGAACTAGACTCTGCTAAAAAATTAAAAACTAAAGATGGCACCATTAGATCTATCGTCGCTTTTATGCCTAGCTAGGGGCGTTAAACGATAGTGCTAGTTGGGAGGCAACCCAATTTTATTTTTTGTTTTTGCTTTTTGCTTCTGTTTAGTAATAAATATTTCATGTAGATTCTGTTTAGATCTGTTTTCATGTTTTAATTAGTGTTTGTGCCAAGTAGAACCTATAGGATAACCTACGGTGATAGTTAATTTGATTCTGCTGAAAAATAGAAACATTTACACGCACACAAATAATTTTAGTAAATCACAGAAACGTGCTTTTGCGTTGATTCTTTTTTCTGTAGATAAATAGACAAATTTACCAGGACTTCCTATATTGGTAGGATTTTTATATTTCCAGAAGTATTCGAAAGTTACAGATTTCTACAGACTGTTCTATTTTTGACAGATTCTGTTTTTCGTGTGTTGTTTGCTTATTTTGATGCATCTATGGCTAGTATCGGGGGGTATGAACCATAAAGAAGTTGGAATACAGTATGTTTAACAGAAATATAAATAAATAGTGAGTTCATTACAGTACCTTATGTGGTGGTTTTTCTTTCTTGCACTAACGGAGCTTATGAGATTTCCTGTTGAGTTTTGTGTTGTGAAGTTTTCAAGTTTTGGTAAAGATTTGATGGACTATGGCATAAGGAGTGGCAAGAGCCTAAGCTTGGGGATGCCCAAGGCACCCCAAGATATTTAAGGATAACCAAAAGCCTAAGCTTGGGGATGCCCTGGAAGGCATCCCCTCTTTCGTCTTCGTCTATCGGTAACTTTACTTGGAGCTATATTTTTATTCGCCACATGATATGTGTTTTGGTTGGAGCGTCTTGTATGATATTAGTATTTGCTTTTTAGATTACCACAATCATCCTTGCTGTACACACCTCTTGGGATAAACCCACATGATTTGGAATTTATTAGAATACTCTATGTGCTTCACTTATATCTTTTGAGCTAGATAGTTTTGCTCTAGTACTTCACTTATACCTTTTAAAGCACGGCGGTGGTTTAATTTTGTAGAAATTGTTGATCTCTCATGCTTCACTTATATTATTTTGAGAGTCTTTTAGAACAGCATGGTATTTGCTATGGTTATAAAATTAGTCCTAGCATGATGGGCATCCAAGTTGGGTATAATAAAAACTATCATAGGAAGTGAATTGGATGCTATGATCAATTTGATACTTGATAATTGTTTTGAGATATGGAGGTGGTGATATTAGAGTCATGCTAGTTGGGTAATTGTGAATTAAAAGAATGCTTGTGTTGAAGTTGGCAAGTCCCGCAGCATCCACGTATGGTAACCATTGTGTAACAAATTTCAAACATGAGGTGTTCTTAGATTGTCATCCTTATGAGTGGTGGTCAGAGATGAGCGATGGTCTTTTCCTACCAATCTATCCCCCTAGGAGCATGAGCGTAATGCTTGGTTTTTGATGGCTTGTAGATTTTTGTGATAAGTATATGAGTTCTTTATGACTAATGTGGAGTCCATGGATTATACGCACTTTTACCTTTCCATCATTGCTAACCTCTTCGGTACCGTGCATTGCCCTTTCTCACTTTGAGAGTTGGTGCAAACTTCGCCGGTGCATCCAAACCCCGTGATATGATGCGCTCTATCACACACAAACCTCCTTATATCTTCCTCAAAACAGCCACCATAGCTACCTATTATGGCATTTCCATATCCATTCCGAGATATACCGCCATGCAAGTTTCCACTGTTCCGTTCATCATGACACGCATCATCATTGTCATATTTCCTTGCATGATCATGTAGTTTACATCGTATTGTGGCAAAGACACCTTCATAATTTTTCATACATGTCACTCTTGATTCATTGCCCATCCCGGTACACCGCCGGAGGCATTCATATAGAGTCATATCGTGTTCTAGTTTTGAGTTGTAACTCATGAGTTGTAAATAAATAGAAGTGTGATGATCATCATTATTAGAGCATTGTCCCTTAAAAAAGGAGAAAGGCCAAATAAAGGAAGGCCAAATAAAAAAAGGCCCAAAAAAAGGGGGACGATGCTACTATATTTTTCCACACTTGTGCTTCAAAGTAGCACCATGTTCTTCATATAGAGAGTGTCATTTGTTGTCATTTTCATATACGAGTGGGAATTTTTCATTATAGAACTTGGCTTGTATATTCCAACGATGGGCTTCCTCAAAATCCCTAGGTCTTTGTGAGCAAGCAAGTTGGATGCACACCCACTAGTTTCTTTTGTTGAGCTTTCATACATTTATAGCTCTAGTGCATCTGTTGCATGGCAATCCCTACTCTTCATGTTGACATCAATTGATGGGCATCTCCATATCCCATTGATTAGCCTCGTTAACATGAGACTTTCTTCCTTTTTGTATTCTCCACACAACCTCCATCATCATATTCTATTCCACCCATAGTGCTATATCCATGGCTCACACTCATGTATTGCGTGAAAGTTAAAAAAGTTTGAGATTACTTAAGTATGAAACAATTGCTTGGCTTGTCATCGGGGGTGTGCAAGATGAGAGCATTCTTGTGTGACGAAAATGGAGCATGACCAAACTATATGATTTTATAGGGATAAACTTTCTTTAGCCATGTTATTTTGAGAAGACATGATTGCATGCTTGAAGTATTACTATTTCTTATGTCAATATGAACTTTTATTTCGAATCATTTGGATCTGAACATTCATGCCACAATAAAGAAAAATACATTGAGAATTATGCTAAGTAGCATTCCACATCAAAAATTATATTTTTATCATTTACCTACTCGAGGACAAGCAGGAATTAAGCTTGGGGATGCTTGATACGTCTCCAACGTATCTATAACTTTTTATTGTTCCATGCTATTATATTACCCGTTTTGGATGTTTATGGGCTTTACTTTACACTTTTATATCATTTTGGGACTAACCTACTAACCGGAGGCCCAGCCTGAATTGCTGTTTTTTGCCTATTTCAGTGTTTCGAAGAAAAAGAATATCAAACGGAGTCCAAACGGAATGAAACTTTCGGGAGCGATATTTTTGGAACAAACGCAATCTAGGGGACTTGGAGTGGACGTCAAGCAACAAACGATGCGGCCACGAGGGTGCCTGGCACGCCCCCTGGGGTTGGGCACGCCCCCCACCCTCGTGGGCCACTCGAGCGTCAACCGACCTACTTCTTCCTCCTATATATACTCCCGTACCCTGAAACCATCGGAGAGCACCACGAAAAACTATTTCCACCGCCGCAACCTTCTGTATCCGCGAGATCCCATCTTGGAGCCTTCGGCGGCGCTCCATTGGAGGGGGAATCGACCATGGAGGGCCTCTACATCATCTCCAACGCCTCTCCTATGAGTTGTGAGTAGTTTACCACAGACCTTCGGGTCCATAGTTATTAGCTAGATGGCTTCTTCTCTCTCTTTGAATCTCAATTACAAAGTTCTCCTTGATCTTCTTGGAGATCTATTCGATGTAACTCTTTTTGCGGTGTGTTTGTCGAGATCTGATGAATTGTGGGTTTATGATCAAGTTTATCTGTGAGAAATATTTGAATATCCTCTGAATTCTTTTATGTGTGATTAAGTTATCTTTGCAAGTCTCTTCGAATTATCAGTTTGATTTGGCCTACTAGATTGATCTTTCTTACAATGGGAGAAGTGCTTAGCTTTGGGTTCAATCTTGCGGTGTCCTTTCCCAGTGACAGCAGGGGCATCAAGGCACGTATTGTATTGTTCCATCGAGGATAAAAAGATGGGGTTTATATCATATTGCATGAGTTTATCCCTCTACATCATGTCATCTTTATTAATGCGTTACTCTGTTCTTATGAACTTAATACTCTAGATGCAGGCAGGAGTCGGTCGATGTGTGGAGTAATAGTAGTAGATGCATCGATCTACTTGTCACGGACGTGATGCCTGTATACATGATCATGCCTAGATAATCTCATAATTATGTGCTTTTCTAACAATTGCTCGACAATAATTTGTTCACCCACTGTAATACTTATGCTATCATGAGAGAAGCCACTAGTGAAACCTATGGCCCCGGGTCTATCTTTTATCATATAAGTTTTCAATCTACTTTTCTTTGCATCTTTTATTTTCCAACCTATATCATAAAAATACCAAAAATATTTATCTTATCATATTATCTCTATCACATCTCACTTTCGCAAGTGGCCGTGAAGGGATTGACAACCCCTTTATTGCGTTGGTTGCGAGGTTCTTGTTTGTTTGTGTAGGTGCGTGGGAATTCTGAGGAGCCTCCTACTGGATTGATATCTTGGTTCTCAAAAACTGAGGGAAATACTTATGCTACTTTGCTGCATCACCCTTTCCTCTTCAAGGAAAACCAACATAGTGCTCAAGAGGTAGCAGACATCATGGGCCATACATAGGCCGGAAGTTATAATGGGCTAGAATCATATTGGAAGGCCCAGATGAAGCTACTGGGCTTAATTCCGATAGGCCGTAACAGGCCGGGTGTTAACGGGTCATAAATGGGCGATATACGAACCAGCCGTTAACAGGCTTTCTGTGGGCCAGCCCGTTACCTTTTGAACAAGTCAAACGGGGCGGCCTTTTCACCGGAATGGGCCTCTGTTGGGCCGTGCCACATGTCGACGTTTCATAGGCGCCTCATGTCCAATGAGTGGATGACATCTGTCCCAACGTTGAGCCAACATGTCTTTCCTCCGGCCAATGAGAATTTTACACGTGGAAAATCCCCATTGGTCTAGGCTGTTAACGGGTTATCGGATCCAAAACCGGACCCGATAGCTTAACGGCGAGCCGTTATGGTGGATGCCATGTGTCGGTCACCCTTGACGAAAGCACTTCTATGATGTGTGATTTATCGTCATGGAAGTGGACACTTCCGTGATGATAATTTTGGTAATGTCATGGAACACTTCTACGACAGCACAGGTATGACTATCTTGATTCTGTCATAAAATCGTCATGGATGTACATGCATAACAGAAAACGTGACCTACTGTGACAAACACGTATCATCACGGAAGTGTATTTTTGTTGTAGTGTTATGTGCATTTTCTAGGCATTAATGCACATAATTCAAGTTCAAACAATCAGTGCATGAAAGGGTGCACAAGAACGGTCTGGAAAACGATGCTCATGCCATTTAGTAAATTCTCATGCCTTTTACAAGGAATGGACAGATATTTCGATGAAATGTGTGGCAATAGTCAACCACAAAACGTTTGTTTATTGGGTTTTCAACTATAGAAAAAATGAAATAAATGATTGAAAAATATGACGCCTGGCATGGTGCCATGGTATGACCTCACCATGCCCTGGTGAAAATTTGTGAAGGTTTGGCTTATGTCGTCATGCACGCCCTTCATAAATCAAACCATCGTCGGGGAAGTTCCATGCTTTCGAGAGGGAAATCATCAAAATTGAAGGGTAATCCAAATTTTCTTTGTTCTTTGCCTTGGAGTTTTTTTTCTATGAAAAACATACACCCTGCAAATCATCGTGTTCAAATTTGGCATTTTGGGCTCATTTACCATATTTAAGGGATTCTGCATTTTTTAGGCATTTGGCGCATATAAATCCAATCCAGCTACAGCTACACGGGTGTGATGTGAGGGATGTGGATTGTCGTTCGGTCGCGGTGCATCCTCCGGTGCACACGCGTGATCCGCGTGGCTGGGGTTCTGGCCAATCATAACGCAACACACAATAGCCTCAGCGCACACTATTTACGAAAGCGATCGAGATGAACGGTGTGCGATAATGAACGAGCAAAATTGTAAGGGAAGCCAAATTTCCTTTGTCGTTTGTCGTTGAGCTCTTAAAAACCACCGCACTGTACGGCTGCCCGGCCCCTCCGTCCCAGAGCTCTCTCCAAGTGTCATTCATGGCACCGTGGCACACAGTAACTGGTAAGGAAGCGATGGCATCCCGCCGTGCCGCGTTCCTCGCCGCCTTCGACCGCACACATGTTAAGGAAGCGATGGCATCTCGCCGCGCTGAGTTCATCGCTGCCGGCGGTCACGCAATTACGTGGGCGGACTTTGAGGCTACCATGGCCGAATGGGCGGTGGATCTAGAGGCGGCCAAAGCCGCACAGGAGGATCGGAAAAGGCAGAAAGCAGTCAAGAAAAGAGAGTCCCGCCGCCGCAAGAAATAAGAGGCCGCATGCCATGGTGAGGAGAGCTTGGCGAAGATCGAAGCACGGTTGGCTGCCGCCTACAAGGCCGGGAAGGAGAACGCCGGTGTCTGGCCAGCATGCCCCGATGGCAGCATGTGAGAAGTAGTTTAAGTTTGTAGTATTAGAGCAAATTACCAGTAGTACTTTAAGTTTGTAGTATTAACGTACAATGTCAGTAAGAGCATCCTTTGAGGGCTTTGAGCGTTGATTAATGATAACCCACAAGTGTAGGGGATCGCAACAGCTTTCGAGGGTAAAGTATTCAACCCAAATTTATTGATTCGACACAAAGGGAGCCAAAAAATATTCTTGAGTATTAGCAGTTGAGTTGTCAATTCAACCACACCTGGATAACTTAGTATCTGCAGCAAAGTATTTAGTAGCAAAGTAGTATGATAATAAAGGTAACAATGCAAAAGTAATATTTTTGGGTTTTGTAGTAGTTGTAACAGTAGCAACGGAAAAGTAAATAAGCGAAGAACAATATGTGAAAAGCTCATAGGCAATGGATCAGTGATGGATAATTATGCCGGATGCAATTCCTCATGTAATAGCTATAACATAGGGTGACACAGAACTAGCTCCAGTTCATCAATGTAACGTAGGCATGTATTCCGTAAATAGTCATACGTGCTTATGGAAAAGAACTTGCATGACATCTTTTGTCCTACCCTCCCGTGGCAGCGGGGTCCTAGCGGAAACTAAGGGATATTAAGGCCTCCTTTTAATAGAGAACCGGAACAAAGCATTAGCACATAGGGAATACATGAACTCCTCAAACTATGGTCATCAGCGAGAAGTATCCCGATTATTGTCACTTCAGGGTCGGATCATAACACATAATAGGTGACTATAGACTTGCAAGATAGGATCAAGAACACACATATATTCATGAAAACATAATAGGTTCAGATCTGAAATCATGGCACTCGGGCCCTAGTGACAAGCATTAAGCATAGCAAAGTCATAGCAACATCAATCTCAGAACATAGTGGATACTAGGGATCAAACCCTAACAAAACTAACTTGATTACATGGTAAATCTCATCCAACCCATCACCGTCCAGCAAGCCTACGATGGAATTACTCACGCACGGTGGTGAGCATCATGAAATTGGTGATGGAGGATGGTTGATGATGACGACAACGACGAATCCCCCTCTCCGGAGCCCCGAATGGACTCTAGATCAGCCCTCCCGAGAGATATTAGGGCTTGGCGGCAGCTCCGTGTCGTAAAACGCGATGAAACTTTCTCTCTGATTTTTTTCTCCCCAAATGTGAATATATGGAGTTGGAGTTGAGGTCGGTGGAGGTCCAGGGGCCCATGAGATAGGGGCGCGCCCAGGAGGAGGGGACGCGCCCCCCTGTCTCGTGGACAGGGTGTGAGCCCCCTGGTGTACTTCTTTCGCACAATAATTCTTATTAATTCCAAAAAGTGCCTCCGTGGATTTTCAGGACATTCCGAGAACTTTTCTTTTCTACACATAAAACAACTTCATGGCAGTTCTGCTGAAAACAGCGTCAGTCCGGGTTAGTTTCATTCAAATCATGCAAGTTAGAGTCCAAAACAAGGGCAAAAGTGTTTGGGAAAGTAGATACGTTGGAGACGTATCAACTCCCCCAAGCTTAAACCTTTGCTTGTCCTCAAGCAATTCAGTTGATAAACTGAAAGTGATAAAGAAAAACTTTTACAAACTCTGTTTGCTATTGTTGTTGTAACATGAAAAGCCAGCATTCAAGTTTCAGCAACTATTATGAATTAACCATACTCACAATAACACTTAGGTCTCACAATTACTCATATCAATAGCATAACCAGCTAGCGAGCCATAATAATAAAACTCGGATGACAACACTTTCTCAAAATAATCATAACATGATATAACAAAGTGGTATCTCGCTAGCCCTTTCTGAGAACGCAAAACATAAATGCAGAGAACCTTTAAAGATCAAGGACTGACTAAACATTGTAATTCATGGTAAAAGAGATCCTGTCAGGTCATACCCAATCTAAACCAATAGTAATGAATGCAAATGACAGTGTGCTCTCCAGCGGGTGCTTTTTAATAAGAAGGGTGATGACTCAACATAAAAGTAAATAGATAGGCCCTTCGCAGAGGGAAGCAGGGATTTGTAGAGGTGCCAGAGCTCGATTTTAAAATAAAGATTAAATAACATTTTGAGCGGCATACTTTCACTGTCAACGCAATAACTATGAGATGGTTGTATCTTCCATACTACATGCATTATAGGCAGTTCCCAAACAGAATGGTAAAGGTTTATACTCCCCCAACCACCAACAAGCATCAATCCATGGCTTGCTCGAAAGAACGAGTGCCTCTAACTAACAATAGCCCTGGGGGAGTTTTGTTTAATTATTTTGATTTGCTTTGATCTTTTTGGATCATGGGACTGGGCATCCTTGTTACTGGCCCTTTCTCGTGAATGAGGAGCGGAGTCCACTCCTCTTGAGAATAACCCACCTAGCATGGAAGATATAGGCAGCCCTAGTTGTAACATGAGCTGCTCGAGCATACAAAACAGAATTTCATTTGAAGGTTTGGAGTTTGGCACATACAAATTTACTTGGAACGACAGGTAAATACCGCATATAGGAAGGTATAGTGGACTCATATGGAACAACTTTGGGGTTCAAGGAGTTGGATGCACAAGCAGTATTCCCGCTTAGTACAGGTGAAGGCTAGCAAAAGACTGGGAAGCGACCAACTGAGAGAGCGACAACAGTCATAAACATGCATTAAAATTAATTCACACCGAGTACAAATATGAGTAGGATATAATCTACCATGAACATAAATATCATGAAGGCTATGTAGATTTGATTCAACTACATGCGTGAACATGTGCCAAGTCGAGTCACTCAATTCATTCAAAGGAGGATACCATCCCATCATACCACATCATAATCATTCTAATAGCATGTTGGCACGCAAGGTAAACCATTATAACTCATAGCTAATCAAGCATGGCACAAGCAACTATAATCTCTAAATGTCATTGCAAATATGTTTACTTCATAATAAGCAGACTCAGAAACGATGAACTCATCATATTTACAATAACAAGAGAGGTCGAGTTCATACCAGCTTTTCTCATCTCAATAAGTCCATCATATATCTTCGTTATTGCCTTTCACTTGCACGACCGAACGATGTGTATAATAATAAGAGTGCACGTGCATTGGACTAAGCTGGAATCTGCAAGCATTCAACTCAAGAGAGAAGACAAGTAATATGGGCTCTAAGTTAAATAAACAATCATGCATATGAGAGCCACTAAGCATTTCAATATGGTCTTCTCGACCCCCAAAGGAAAGAAAAGAAAAGAAAACTATTTACACGGGAAAGCTCCCAACAAGTAAGAGAAGAACTAGAAATCTTTTTGGGTTTTCATTTTAATTTCTACTACAAGCATGGAAATTAAACTAACTAATTTTTTTGTTTTTCTTAAGGTTTATCAAACACACAAGAAGAAAACTAGAAAAGGAAATTTAAACTAGCATGGATAATACAATGAAAGAGTATGAGCATCGACGACTAGTGTGTGAACATGAATGTAAAGTCGGTGAGAAATACGTACTCCCCCAATCTTAGGCTTTTGGCCTAAGTTGGTCTAGTACCAAGGACCGCCGATACTCTCCCCAGTGTAATGGGAGGTGTAATCAGGATACCACTGGCTGGTCATCTCCGGATCCCACTGGACAGATGATGCGCGATAAGGGTCCAGTTCAGGTTCCGTCTCAGGTTTAGGTTCTGGAGTAAAAGCTTGGGCTCGATGATTGTTCACCGCTTCCAGTGTGACAAGAAAATTTCCTGCAAGCAAATCAAACAACAGAGGCGCAGGCAAAATAATACTCTCAAAGTGTTTCTTATTAAATCTAAGTTTATACAAGAGCATCCTCTCTTTGTTGTCAACAATAAACTTGTGTGCTACCATGCTCTTGTAATATAAAATGTGAGGAGGCAATTTTGTCTCCTCTTTCTCATGGTGCCTAATGGGTATCTGAAAATGTCTAGCAAGGCATGCAACATAGATACCTCCAAATATGGGGCCTTTGTACGATTCAGGGCTAGCCGTTCAGCAACACGGCCCCCATACTAAAAGTATTGTCTCCAAGCAAGGCATGTTGAAGAATGATAATATCAGGAACACTAAAGCTTCCACTATTTCCACGACCAATCAAGCATCTACTAGCAAATATGGCAAAGTAGCGTAAAACAGGAAAATGTATGCTAGAGATTTTTGCCTCGGAACCCTTCTTTAGATCCTCTACAGCTATAGTGTTAACAAAGCCATCCGCATCTTTACGATGGGGTTCCTCTAATTCTCCCTCATAAGGTATCCTACATACCGTGCAGAAATTACGTAAAGACATTTCTTTAAATTCATCATATAAATGAAATGATACTACAAGCGATGACTTCTTAGGATAATAATAAAAGTTTTGCACGAAAGTATTGGTGAGTAAGAGATACTGATCGATCCGATCATTCATGAAACCGGGGAGGCCTGCATTCTCGATCAAACAATAAAAATCTTCATGAATTCCAGCTTCTTTCAAGAAGTCATCGCATGGCCATTCACACGACCATACTTCCGCTAAGTGAGGAAGATTATACTTGGCTTTTTCCTTCTCTTTGGCTTGTTTTTTCTGAGAGCTTTGGCTAGAAGAGCCCCTCAAAAACTTCCTTAATATTTTCTGAAAATTTCTGAAATTTTAGTAACTTCAAAATAAAAGTGAATAAAACTAAACAAGATTGATAGAAACTACTCCTACAAGTGCCTAGAGCCTAAATCATGCATCAGAATTGCTTGAGACCTCAAAAATTTAACATGCAAGCTCAAGAACATGGTCACCTATGCAGAAAAAATTTGCAATGAATAAAGCACTAGAACAAAAACTAATTGGACCAATGGAGGAGTCACAAACCAAGCAACAACCTCCCAAAGCAGTTTTGTGAATGGAGCTTTAAGCAAGGAGATCGAAAATCGCAGCAAAATGAGCTAGAACTCGTGCTTGAGCTGGATGGGGATTTTTTTGGGTAGAAGATGAAGTGTGTGGGTGCTAGCATAAGTGGAGGGGGGCCACCAGGGGCCCACGACACAGGGGGCGCGCCCTCCACTCTCGTGGCCTGCTGCTTGCCCCTCCTGCAGTGTTTTCAGTGCCTAAAATCCTCAAATATTCCATAAAAAATCATACTAAATTTGTAGGGCATTTGGAGCACTTTTATTTTTGGGATATTTTTTTAATGCACGGATAATTCAGAAAACAGACAGATAATACTATTTTTGCTTTATTTATTCTAAATAACAGAAAGTAAAAAGAGGGTACAGAAGGTTGTGCCTTCTAGTTTCATCCATCTCATGATCATCAAAATGAATCTACTAACAAGGTTGATCAAGTTTTGTTAACAAGCTCATTCCGAATAACACAGAACCGGAGAAATTACAAATAACACTAAGTTACCTCAACGGGGATATGAAAATCCCCAACAATTAGAATATCATACTTTTTCCTGACAGTAGGGAGAGGAAATTCAAAACCTCCAATAATAATAGTTGGAACTTTTCCAATAGAATTGATGCTATGAACTTGAGATTGTTTCCTCGGAAAGTGTACCGTATGCTCATTACCATTAACATGAAAAGTGACATTGCCTTTGTTGCAATCAATAACAGCCCCTGCAGTATTCAAAAAAGGTCTACCAATGATAATCGACATACTATCGTCCTCGGGAATATCAAGAATGACAAAGTCCGTTAAGATAGTGACATTTGCAACCACAACAGGCACATCCTCACAAATACCGATAGGTATAGCAGTTGATTTATCAGCCATTTGCAAAGATATTTCAGTAGCTGTCAACTTATTCAATTCAAGTCTACGATATAAAGAGAGAGGCATAACACTAACACCGGCTCCAAGATCACATAAAGCAGTTCTAACACAATTTCTTTTAATGGAGCATGGTATAGTTGGTACACCCGGATCTCCAAGTTTCTTTGGTATTCCACCCTTAAAAGTGTAATTAGCAAGCATGGTGGAAATTTCAGCTTCTGGTATCTTTCTTTTATTTGTGATGATATCCTTCATATACTTAGCATAAGGATTTACTTTAAGCATATCAGTTAAGCGCATATGTAAGAAGATAGGTCTAATCATTTCAGCAAAGCGCTCAAAATCCTCATCATCCTTTGTCTTGGATGGTTTAGGAGGAAAGGGCATGGGTTTCTGAACCCATGGTTCTCTTTCTCTACCGTGCTTCCTAGCAACAAAATCTCTCTTATCATAACGTTGATTCTTTGATTGTGGGTTATCAAGATCAACAGCAGGTTCAATCTCTACATCATTGTTTTTGCTAGGTTGAGCATCAACATGAACATTTTCATTAACATTATCACTAGGTTCATGTTCATCACCTGATTGTGTTTCAGCATCAGAAATAGAAATATCATTTGGATTCTCAGGTGTGTCTACAATAGGTTCACTAGAAGCATGCAAAGTTCTTTCGTTTTTCTTTTTCTTCTTTTTAGAAGAACTAGGTGCGTCTAAATTATTTCTCTGAGAATCTTGCTCGATTCTCCTAGGGTGGCCTTTAGGATACAAAGGTTCTTGGGTCATTCTACCAGTTCTAGTAGCCACTCTAATAGCAAAGTTATTTTTATTATTTAATTCATCAAGCAAATCATTTTGAGCTTTGAGTACTTGCTCAGCTTGAGTAGCAACCATAGAAGCATATTTGCTAACGAGTTGGAGTTCACCTTTAACTCTAGCCATATTATCGCTCACACGTCCTATCTCGAAAGCATTATTCTTTAACTCTCTACCAACATAAGCATTAAAACTTTCTTGTCTAGCCAAAAAGTCATCAAATTCATCTAAGCATGGGCTATGAAATTTAGTAGAGGAGATTTCAACTTTATCATATCTATAGAGAGAATTTACCTTTACTACTTGTGTCGGGTTATCAAGACAATGTGGTTCTTCAACAGGCAGTATATTAAGACCATGTATTTCTTCAATAGGAGGTAAATTCTTAACATCTTCAGCTTTAATACCTTTTTCTTTCATTGATTTCTTTGCCTCTTGCATATCTTCAGGACTGAGAAATAAAACACCTCTCTTCTTCGGAGTGGGTTTAGGAATAGGCTCAGGAGTTGGCTCAATTGGTTCAGGAATTGCTTCAGGAATTGGCTCAGGAAGAGTCCAATTATTTTCATTAGTCAACATATTATTCAATAATATTTCAGCTTCGTCGAATGTTCTTTCCCTGAAAACACAACCAGCACAACTATCCAAGTAGTCCTTGGAAGCATCGGTTAGTCCATTATAAAAGATATCAAGTACTTCATTTTTCTTGAGAGGATGATCAGGTAAAGCATTAAGTAACCGGAGAAGCCTCCCCCAAGCTTGTGGGAGACTCTCTTCTTTGATTTGCACAAAATTATATATTTCCCGCAAGGCAGCTTGTTTCTAATGAGCGGGGAAATATTTAGCAGAGAAGTAATAAATCATATCCTGGGGACTACGCACACAATCAGGAGCAAGAGAATTATACCAAGTCTTAGCATCACCCTTTAATGAGAACGGAAATATCTTAAGGATATAATAATAGCGAGATTTATCATCATGAGTAAACAGGGTAGCTATATCGTTCAACTTGCTAAGATGTGCCACAACAGTTTCAGATTCAAGGCCATAAAAAGGATCAAATTCAACTAAAGTAATAATCTCAGGATCAACAGAGAATTCATAATCCTTATCAGTAACACAAATAGGTGAAGTAGCAAAAGCAGGGTCAGGTTTCATTCTAGCATTAAGAGACTGCTGCTTCCATTTAGCTAATAATTTCTTAAGATCATATCTATCATTGCAAGCAAAGATAGCTCTAGCAGCTTCTTCATTCATAACATAACCCTCAGGAACAACAGGCAATTCATAATCATTGGGGGAATTTTCATCATCACTATCATCAATAATAGCATCTTCAATAATTTCATTCCCCCTAACTCTAGCAAGTTGTTCATCAAGAAATTCACCTAATGGCAAAGTAGTATCACGCACAGAAGTAGTTTCATCATAAGTATCATGCAAAGCAGAGGTGGCATCATCAATAACATGCGACATATCAGAATTCATAGCAGTAGCGGCTTTAGGTGTCGCAAGTTTACTAATAACAGAAGGAGAATCTAGTGCAGAGCTAGATGGCAGTTCCTTACCTCCCATCGTAGTTGAGGGCAAAATCTTGGTTCTGTCGTCTTTCAAGTTCTTCATAGTGATCAACAGATATAAATCCCCAGTGACTCAGAGAATAGAGCTATGCTCCCCGGCAACGGCGCCAGAAATTAGTCTTGATAACCCACAAGTGTAGGGGATCGCAATAGCTTTCGAGGGTAAAGTATTCAACCCAAATTTATTGGTTCGACGCAAGGGGAGCCAAAGAATATTCTTGAGTATTAGCAGTTGAGTTGTCAATTCAACCACACCTGGATAACTTAGTATCTGTAGCAAAGTATTTAGTAGAAAAGTAGTATGATAATAAAGGTAACAGTGCAAAAGTAATATTTTTGGGTTTTGTAGTAGTTGTAACAGTAGCAACGAAAAAGTAAATAAGCGAAGAACAATATGTGAAAAGCTCATAGGCAATGGATCAGTGATGGATAATTATGCCGGATGCAATTCCTCATGTAATAGCTATAACATAGGGTGACACGGAACTAGCTCCAGTTCATCAATGTAATGTAGGCATGTATTCCGTAAATAGTCATACGTGCTTATGGAAAAGAACTTGCTTGACATCTTTTGTCCTACCCTCCTGTGGCAGCGGGGTCCTAGTGGAAACTAAGGGATATTAAGGCCTCCTTTTAATAGAGAACCGGAACAAAGCATTAGCACATAGTGAATACATGAACTCCTCAAACTATGGTCATCACCGAGAAGTATCCCGATTATTATCACTTCGGGGTTGTCAGATCATAACACATAATAGGTGACTATAGACTTGCAAGATAGGATTAAGAACACACATATATTCATGAAAACATAATAGGTTCAGATCTGAAATCATGGCACTCAGGCCCTAGTGACAAGCATTAAGCATAGCAAAGTCATAGCAACATCAATCTCACAACATAGTGGATACTAGGGATCAAATCCTAACAGAACTAACTTGATTACATGGTAAATCTCATCCAACCCATCACTGTCCAGCAAGCCTACGATGGAATTACTCACGCACGGAGGTGAGCATCATGAAATTGGTGGAGGATGGTTGATGATGACGACGGCGACGAATCCCCCTCTCCGGAGCCCCGAACGGACTCCAGATCAGCCCTCCCGAGAGAGATTAGGGCTTGGCGGCGGCTCCGTATCGTAAAACGCGATGAAACTTTCTCTTTGATATTTTTCTCCCCGGACGTGAATATATGGAGTTGGAGTTGAGGTCGGTGGAGGTCCAGGAGGCCCTCGAGATAGGGGGCGCGCCCAGGAGGAGGGGGCGCGTCCCCCTGTCTCGTGGACAGGGTGTGAGCCCCCTGGTGTACTTCTTTCGCACAATAATTCTTATTAATTCCAAAAAGTGCCTCCGTGGATTTTCAGGACATTCCGAGAACTTTTCTTTTCTACACATAAAACAACATCATGGCAGTTCTGCTGAAAACAGCGTCAGTCCGGGTTAGTTTCATTCAAATCATGCAAGTTAGAGTCCAAAACAAGGGCAAAAGTGTTTGGAAAAGTAGATACGTTGGAGACGTATCAATTAACATGTGTGATTGTGTGTGCTTTTTTGCGTTAATCATTATAAGATCACAAAACACACGGTCTCTATGCCGTACCCATGTGCATTTTTTGCGTTAATGATCCATAAGTCTGTTACCTGGGCAATGGTTCCTAATAAACCAGGCGTACCATTGTACGAAAAAACTCGACTACACATGGACATTTTTTTGGAGATGGGAACTGCCAATTTTCTGTTTTCTCGCACACGAGTATTTTACGCGCTTCATCTCCGTTGTGTCTTTCCCCTGCCCAAGTTTCAAGTTTCGCAACGAAATTTTCATTAGGCGTGCGGTTTCAGAATATATTCCTCCAACCACATCCCCACCCATCAAAT
>NC_041385.1:423516449-423664324 GCF_002162155.2 Triticum dicoccoides
GCCTCCCGCTACCGCATCTCAAACCGCCACCGCTGCAACCACAGCTTCAACCACATCTACGTTCTGCTCGGATCCAGTCAGGTAACCCACCAATCTCTATCATGGCCCCGACCTCATTGCTTAAATGGCGCTTACGAAACATCCTCATGCCTCCAAATCCCCATCGTCCCTACCTCCAGAGCATCACCGCGCAAGCCCAACCACATATCACATGGAGGTCGAGGAGCTGATGGCGGTCCATGGCGCGATGGCCCCTGTGCGTGTTGACCCGGAGGAACACCTCGCCTACGCCGCCGATGACATGGTGCAGACTCTGGCCCAGAAGAAGTGCCCTGGCGACTACCCCCCAGGACTTAACAGGTATGATCTGACCAGCTAAATCTTACCAATACCACTTGCAATGGCTATATTTTGTACGATTGATGTATTAAGCATGTTCATGCCTTGTTTATTTCAGTACTGCACACTGTGTGATGTTCAGGTATTAACTGTTCAGTTCAATTTCACCAATACCAGCAACAAACTTACAATAGATGACTCAGGATATCACTAGAGATGCTGCCTGTTTGCTATTTTTAGTGGATGCTAACCATGTTGTACTTAATATGCCATTATCTACTCTGGCAGCACCTGCCTTGTGATGTTTAACTCTGCCAATTGCATTTTTATCAGTACTAGTTTCAATGGCTATTAAGCATGTTGCAATTAACAGTTGAATCCATTTTTGAACAGTTGTATTTCAATGGCTACAAACTTACAAAACATGACTTAGAATGTTGTTAAGACTGTTGCAATTAACAGTTGTATCCATTTTTAACTCCTTTGCTACCATGCTACTCTCCGCAATGAAGATATACTAGAGATGCTGCCCATTTGCTATTTTTGGTGGATGCTAACCCTGTTGTACTTAACATGCCTATCCATGTACTTACGCGGGCCATAACGGGCAATGCTGTTGTTTGCCGTTGAGGTTAGCTGCATCCCATGTCTTACAGTATTTTACATCATTTGTGCAAATGCAGTTTGGCTTCTAACATTTACTTACTTTTTGTAGGTAGACATGTCGGGGGCACTGATCCACGCTTCGACCCGGAGAAAGAGCTCGCCTCCGCTGCCGCTGACTTTGGGCGGGCTCTGGCCAAGATGACGTGCCCCGGCAACTACCTCTCAGGACTTACCAAGTATGAACTCACCAATTCAATCTTACCAATACCAGTTGCAATTAAATGGCTATGTTTTGTACAGTCGATGTCTTAAGCATCTTATAGTAAACATGCCTAACACGTTTTAGCTATTTTCCCTACCTTTTGATAGACAACTGGGCCATTATCTGCTCTGGCAGCACCTGTCTTGTGATGTTTAACTCTGCCAATTGCATTTTTATCAGTACCGGTTTCAATGGCCATTAAGCCTGTTGCAATTAACAGTTGTATCCATTTTTAAACAATAGTATTTCAATGGCTATAAACTTACAAAACATGAATTAGGATGTTGTTAAGTCGGTTGCAATTAACAGTTGTATCAATTTTTTAATCCCCCATTTGCTACCGTGCTACTCTTTTGCAATGAAGTATCACTACAGATGCTGCCATTTTAGTACCACTCGCTATTTTTGGTGGATGTTAACTCTGTTGTAGTTAACATTGGCTTTCCATGTACTTACACAGGGCTACAATGGGCGATGTTGTTGTTTGCCGTCGAGGTTAGCTACATCCCATGTCTTATACACCATCTATTCCTAAATTTAAGTATTTTTAGAGATTCCAATATAGACTACATAAGGAGCAAAATGAGTGAATCTAGATTCTAATCTAAACTATATCTATAATTCTATATACATTCGTATGTAGTTCACATTGAAATTTCTAAAAATACATGTACTTAGGAATGTAGGTAGTTGTATTTTACATCATTTGTGCAATCTCATTTAGCTTCTAACATTTACTGGTTGCTTGTAGGTACGTATATGAGCGGTACTGATCCATACTTCGATCCCTTTTGTGTATGGGGCAATGAGATATTCATGAACAAGCGTCAAGTGAGGAAACTAAGAAAGATTGTTAGGCAAAAGAAATGGGTGATGGAAATTAAGCTCTTTATTTACACTTTGTCCAAGACATCAGTGAACTTTAGGATGGTAAGTAATCTGTTGCCTTTTTCCCCTGCCCACAACAAGTTACTTTATTAGACCTCATGAACTGATGTTTTTCTCTTTTCAGTTGTTTCCAAAGCTATTTACTGATGATTACCTTGCAAACTACATGACCGGAGTGGAGGCAACTAAGGTTAAAGTATATAACTCATGCTAGCATGATAATGCTCTAGAAGTCTTCCTGAAGGCGGTGAAGGATGAGCGGGCGATCGTCACAAGGGGTCGGACAAAAGTTGTTCTTGCCTATGGCATGCAGGAATGAACATTATGGGCATTCCGTTTCTTCAACAACATCGGCAGTCAAAATGATTTACACTTGTCTCTTCACCTTTACCGCCTGTAAATATTATGGTTCATCATATTTAATTGTTGTCTAATCATGTAATTACTGAACGTATTGTACTGATAATTTCATTTATGGATTCGTTGTTGAACCATTGTGCTGAGAATTTGAATTGCACATTTCATATTTCAAAATTTCCAATTCGAATAATAAATTACAGCCAAAAAATGTACAAGAGCGAATAAAATAATGTGCACACGGTTAGAAAGAAAATAGCGTGTGCGATGAAAAAAGAAAACAGACCGTTCTTTGATATGAAACGTTTGCGATGCCCGCCGGATGCACACATGGTTTCGTCTCATATGTGTGTGCGATTCATGGTAATACGGCAAATATTACAAACCAGTGTGCGTGTGTGATTGGAATACCAATCTCACACAGTTACAAGAATGTACACGTTGGCGTTAGTAGAGGCACTGCACACATTTTACATTCTTGAACCGTGTTTGATAACGTATCTATCACAAACATATCGGCAGATTAAATGTTGATGTCCACCTTTTTCACACGACTATAGTGCCCTAATCATTTGGGATGTCTGTGTGATCAGAAACGTAATGTCAAGATGTAACGTGTGGGACTGGTGCGGCTTCTCATACGTTTGTTCTATGGGGATCGTCAGTAGCCGCTCGCCCATCCCCGACGGTTTCTGGGTTGTGTGGGAAGGACCCCCTATCACCCACACTCACTAGGCGACAGTTCCAAATGCCATCACGGAAAGGGGTTAAAATCCGTTTGTATAGCACCTCGCTGTACCAGTGATGTTACGCTAGATCATTGCACATCTTGGTACACTGCCAAAGGCATTCATATACAGTCATCATAATTTTGCATATTTCTGATTGTAAGTAAAATAAAGTGTGATGCATTATTAGGGTGAGCCCCTACCTGTGAGCATAAGACAAAAGAAAAAGAGAGAGAGAAAAATAAAAGAAAAAAGAAAAATAAAAAGGAAAAATAGAAAAAGGAGAGGGGAGCATACTATCCTCTTACCACACTTGTGCTTCAAAGTACCACCATGCACTTCATATGGAGAGTCTTCACGGTCTTCATTTTCCATATACTAGTGGTATTTTTATAATTATGAGAACTCGACTTGCATATCACGATGACGAGCTTCCTCAAAATGCTCGAGGTCTTCATGAGCAAGTAAGTTGAATGCACACTCACTTAGTTTCATATAGAGAGCTTTCATACACTTGTAACTCTAGTGCATCTATTGCATGGCAATCCTTACTCCTTGCATTAACACCTCTCCATTGCCTAACGATCAAGCCGCGTTGATGCAGATTTTCTTATACTTTTTGTATTCCCTTATAAACTCCCATCATCATTCTCTTTGCCACCTAAAGTGCTAAGTAATTGGCTCATGCTCAATTATTGCGTGAAATTTAAAAAAGCTGAAGTGAAAAAGGCATGATCTAGTTTCCTGGTTTGGCATTGGGGTTGTTCTTGATTTGATATTTCTATGCTAGGAAGACTAAGTGTGCCATGCATACCGTCATTAAGTGTGTAGGGATTAGGTTCTTTAGCAACTTTATTTTGAAAGGAAATAATTGTTTGCTTGCATGTTTATGTATTATTGTTTTAATGTCAAATTAATAGACTATTGTCTGAATCATCCGTATCCCGATATTCATACCAAGACTACATCATTTGGTCAAGAACATGTTACGTAGCATTCAACATCAAAAGTTATTTTGTTTATCATTTACCTACTCGAGGACGAGCGGGAATTAAGCTTGGTGTGTCAATATGTCTCAAACGTATCTATATTATTTTTTTGAAATGCTATTATATTATCACTTTTGTATGCATTCCATGTCATTTTATATTATTTTTCTGCACTAACCTATTAATTTAGTGTCCAGTGTGAGTTCCTGTTTTTTGCATGTTTTTGGTTTTTCAGAAAATCAATACCTACAAAAGCCCAAACACGACAAAAAAATTGACCCTTTTTTAGAACATAAGAGACCCTAGAAGCTTCGGGGAAGGACCAAAAGACCCACGAGGGCCCCACAAGTCAGGTGCATGCCTAGGGGGTAGGGCGTGCCACCCTGGCTTGTGGGTCCCTCATAACTCCGTTTAACCTAATTATTGGTCTATAAATTCTCACATATTCTAAAACCCTCGAAGCGAGACCCCGAAACAATTTTATCATCTTCGCAAGGCTCTGTATCGACGGGATCCCATCTGGAGCCCTATTCCAGCACTCTGCCGGAGGGGGTGATCATTGGGGAGGCCATCTTTATCAACTTTGTTTCCTCCATGATGATGTACGAGTAGTTCTTTCAGGACCTACGAGTCCTTAGTATTAGTTAGATGGCTCTCTCTCTCTCTCTCCTCTCTCTCTCTCTCTCTCTTGATCTTCAATACAACGATCTCTACGGAGATCCATTCGATGTAATTTTTATGGCATGTTTGTTGGGATCCGATGAATTGTGAATTTATGGTTAGATTGTTCATTGAATTTATATGGATCTTTTGAAGTTTCTCTCTTGCATAATTTTCTAACTATGTATATTTTCCGATCTATGAGTTTTCTTTGACCAAGATAGATGAGTAGATCTTCAGATGGAGTGGTGCATAGTAGTGGGTTCAATCTTGTGGTGATCTTATCCAGTGATAAAGGGACAAATGCACGTATTTATTGTTGTCACTATCTCTTCCTGTCTACATTATGTCATCTTTCTTATTGTGTTACTCTGTTTATTATGAACTTAACACTTTGAGATGCATGTTGGATAGCGGTCTTGGGGTGGAGTAATAGTAGTAGATGCAGTTGGATTAACAAACTACTCCCTTCCTCCCAAAATTCTTGTCTTAGATTTGTCTAAATACAGATGTATCAAGTCACGTTTTAGTATTAGATACATCTGTATCTAGACTAATCTAAGACAAGAATTTTCGGACGGAGGGAGTACTTGTCACGGACATAATGCCTTGTGACGCCCCCGATTCAATCGTACACTTATCATACACGCAAATGTGTACGATCAAGATCAGGGACTCACGAGAAGATATCACAACACAACTCTAGACACAAATCAAAATAATACAAGCTTTATATTACAAGCCAGGGGCCTTGAGGGCTCGAATACATAGCTCGGTACACAGGAGTCAGCGGAAGCAACAATATCTGAGTACAGACATAAGTTAAACAAAGATGCCTTAAGAAGGCTAGCACAAACATCAACGATCGAAGAGGCAAGGCCTCCTGCCTGGGACCTCCTAACTACTCCTGGACGTCGACGGTCTTCACGCAGTAGCATCCATCGGTGGTGGCATTTGGCTCCAAGGATCCACCATCTGGTTGCATCAACCGGAAAGAAGAAAGAAGGGGGAAAAGGGGTAGCAAAGCAACCGTGAGTACTCATCCAAAGTACTCGCAAGCATCAGATCTATACTAAGTATGCATTTGTATCAAATGGAAGGGTTGTATCTGTGGACTGAACTGCAGAATGCTAGAATAGAGGGGGAAAGCCTAGCCTATCAAAGACTAGCATCTTCACGCAGCTCCGAGCATCTTGTAGCATGTAGAAGAGTAAAGAATAGCAGTTTATATTTAACAAGCATGTTGTAACATTAATGCCCAGAGATCCTTCCTCGACTCCCTGCGAGAAAGCAATCCCGGAGCCACATATCTCAAGTATCCATTTGTAGTTGTATAAGATCAGGATATAAGTTTGAACGTCCATTACCGTGGACACGGTATTCGAATATATAACTTCCCTGCAGGGGTGCACCACGTTACCCAACACGCTCGATCACTCTGGCCGGACACACCTTTCTAGGGTCAATGCCCGCCCTTGGAAGATCAACACGTCGCAGCCCGACCTAGGCTCAGCAGAGTGGTCCCCGCCGGTCTTCATCCTAAGCACTCCGGGGTCTGGGCCCATCGCCCGTTGCACTCCGGGTCGTTGTGCGACGAGCCGGGACGAGCTCCACCTCATACTGGATGGCACTGGCCCGACAGGCCCACAATGCTGAACTGGACGTCTGACAAAGCTTCGGCTGATATTGCGACGTCGAGGCCCATAACTATTCTCACGTGGTGGTTCGTGCGTAAAGGCCAAAGGCCAACTCAGAACAAATACCCAAACCATAGTGTATTATTAGCTTGCGGAGACGAGCAGAGACTCACGATCAAAAGTGACCCCGTCGCCCCGTCTCGTGGACTTACGACAAGGGCCTAGAATGCCCGGCCGTGCCACGTCATTATCTCGCGGGTGCTCTCCGGGCCCGCCCGACTTTCACCAAGGTCTCGAGTAAAGTCATTGTAACCGTGTGTCCAGACATCAAGGGGAAAACCCGAGGAATCACCCTCGGTGGATTCCACTCAATGTAATCATCAAGTTGAACGTAAGAGGGACCACCCTCGAGGTTCACACTTGAGGTGTTGAACGACCGAGCCGTATCGGGAATGGTGAAAGAGGAAATCACCCTTGATGACCACGACCGAATAGCTACAGTACAGAATTATCATCAGGAGTGCATTATGAGGGATCACCCTCGGCACTCGATAGTAGCTCTGCAAAGTCGAGCAACTAAAGGGGCGTGATGTGATGTGAGGTGTTGGGCTCTGGTCGTCGATCACGTCGATCGAGGCGTCGACGATGAAGCAGGGGCAACAAGGACAAGGTGGGGGTCACTGATGGATCACTAACCAACCTATACTAAGTAGTTTAGGATAAGCATGTAGGCAACATAACAGGTACAAAAGCAGGCTATGCATCAGAATAGGAGCAAACAATAACAGTAGCAAAATCTAATGCAAGCATGAGAGTATAGAATGGGCGATATCGGGATGATCAAAGGGGGGGGCTTACCTGGTTGCTCAGACAAGAAGGATGGTCGTCGCCGACGTAGTCGATCTCAGCGGCATCAGCAGCGGTTTCGGGGTCTACCAGAGGGAAGAGGGGGGAGAAACAGTAAATACACGCAAACATATGCACAACATGATTATAAGCGGGGCTAGAGGTGTTCTAACGCAGTGCTAGGCATTACTGGCGAAGGGGGAAACATCCGGGAAAGTATTCCCGGTTCCGGACGTTTGTCAGACAGATGAACCGGAGGGGAAAAGTTGCATGTTTGCTATGCTACGGACGTGTGGCGAACGAACGGGCCACGTATTCGGATTCGTCTCGTCGTTCTTAGCAACTTTCATGTACAAAGTTTTTCGATCCGAGCTACGGATTATTTTATATTAATTTTCAAAGTTTTAAACATTTTCTGAAATTATTATTAATTCGAAAATGGGGTTATTGCATCAGCATGATGTCATCATGACGTCAGCGGTCAACACTGACCATTGACTGGTCAAACAGGGCAGTGGGGCCCGTCTGTCATTGACCTAACTAATTAGCAGATTTAAAATTAACTAAACTAGTTCATTAGCCTAACTAAGCAAGGTTAATTAAGTTAATTAATTAACTATCTAATTAATTAATTGTTTTTATATTTATTTATTTTTTTAAATCCTTTTTTTAACAGGGGGCCGGGCCCAGCGGTCAGTGGCCCACTGGGGCCAACCGGGCGATGGGCGAAACGGGTTAACGGGCGGAGCACCTGGGGTCGGGCGCAGGCCCCGAGCGGGTGCTCGCCCAGCAGGGCCGATGAGGGCCATGGCCACGGCCGTGGCGGTCCCAGGCGGGTGGCCGCCGGCGAGGAGGGCCGCGGGTGAGGGGGGGAACGGCGGGCGGCGGAGGCGGGGCGCAGTCGGCGGAGGTGGGCGGGGCCATGGAGGCGCGGCAGAATGTAGCAGCGGGGCGTGTGGGTCGACGGGCAGCAGTGAGCAGCGCCAAGGGAGAAGCAGAGGCCGGGAGCGGTCGCGGCGGACGCGGGCGGAACGCGGTGACGGTGTCGTACGACGAGGGAAGAGAGGGAGAGGGGGCAGCGTGCTCACGGAGCCATGTAGAGGTGCTAAAGTGGGCTCGAGGAGGCGCCGGAGCTCGAGGAGGGGTAGTCCGATGAGGAGGCAGTCCGACGAGGGAGGCCTTCAGGCGGTGGGTGTCGGGGTCGGGGACGACGCAGTCCGGCGACGTCGCGGTCGCGGACGAGGCGACGCCGTGAGGCGGCGACAACCGAGCGGCGCCGTTGCGGTGGCGCCGGCAGTGAGGCGCCGCGGGGCGACAACAAGGGGGACGGGGCGACGGCGACGATGGGATCGGGCTCGCTGCCCCAATCTCGATCCAAATGGGATCGGGTGAGGGAGGGGGAGTGGGGAACGAGGAGTGGGGGTGTGGGGGTGGTTAGCGCTAGGGTTTGGGTCGGGTGGCCTTGTAGGCAAGATTGGTGCGGGGTGGGCCGGCTGGTGGCCAGCTGGGCCGAGAGGCCCATGGGAGGGGGAGGGGATTGGCCTTTTTCTTAATTTTGTTTTGTTTTTCTTTTAAAAACATTTCTGTTTTCTTTTATTTTAAGGAACTTAAACAATTTGCAAAAAGATGATTTCTCCACTAATATTACCAAATGATTATTTGCAACAACTTGAACATTTTTTGTTTTGACATTTGAAAACTTTAATTTAAATTTGAATTTAGAATTAGTTTGAATCAACGTGGGATCTATCAACAGTAAAAATGATGAGATGGCATCATTAGCAGGGAATTACTGTAATTATCCGGGCGTCACAATTCTCCTCCACTACAAGAAATCTCGTCCCGAGATTTAAGGGGGTGGAGTAAGGGGGAAAGACTCGGGAAGGAAAGAGCTCAACACAAGATAGGTACCTGGGGGCTATCTCGGTGAACGTGGCATAGAGGCACCTCTCGAGTTGAATTCAAGAAAGTCATCGAGAGCAAGGTAAGGAGGAGTAATAAGAAGCTTCAAGCGGGTAGGCAATCGTTCAATGTCTGAAACAGAGTGTGAAAGGGGTTCAGTGCATCCAAAAATTAAGTATTGCATCTGATAGCAGAACAGATCACGGGAAGGTGGCTCGTGAATTACATACGAAGTCGAGCGTGAGGAACAATTTTTGGAAGACAGAGATGTACATGAGAGTCAGGTTTTGATCCTGTGGAACTGTGGGTTATGGGCCCACCATGTGGGTTAAAGGTAGGAAGGGCGCTAACGTATGCACGGTCGTGATAGCAAGGTAGGTCAGAGGATAGCATGTCAGTTATGTTAGCAACAACGTTGGTACCAAGGGCGAGGGATGAAGAGAACCATTTTCCTGCTCGTTAAGACGAGGCGGACCAATAGGCAAAGTTCTCGTCCATCGGCGGCTACCAGAATGTCATCAACAATAGTAACAAGGTCTTACTGACAGAGAATGTACACCGAGGTGTTTACATAAGCAGGAATTATCACTGCTCATGTATGATGGGTTACAAGAAAGGTTGAACAAAACAATGGAAAGGAAAGTGTAGGCTCGAATCAGTTATCGGTGTTCTCGAGTGTCTAAATACTCAGAACCCGTGGAAAATTTGAATTGGCGAGAAATAATAGTTGATGAAGAACTCATAAGAAGTTATGTAGTTCTGTGATATTCTCGAGATACCAGAGGGTAATACTCGAAGGTAGAACCGGATAGAGGTTGGACAGATGAAAAGCTCTACAGAAGACAAGTACTTTAACTTGTCCGAGAAATGGAATCAAAGGAGAATAATATGGTCGAAACCACGGTTGCGAAGGACCAAACATAGATACAAGATGAACTTATCACAAGAGGATTATTATTATAACAAGAAGCTTCCATGATAAGTTCCACATCGGGTCCATGGGCATGAACACAAAGGCTCAAGGTCGACTCCCACTTCTCTAATGCACAACTTTCCATTTACATCTCGTTTTCGACGAAGTTGTAGAATTGAAAATTTTATCCGAAGAAATGCCAGTAGATATAACTCGCATAATCTTCGGGTTCACACAAACCAGGGAAGGCGTAGGTTCAACCCATAGGGAAATCTTAGGAACATATATCGCAACTTTAGGAATAAGTAACTCAAGCTCGAAAGTAGAGCATGGTTGAGGAAGCAGAGGATACAATTTACCAAAGGCATTATGTATCCGAGGAAAGGCTCACAAGGTGATTGAATTTGAAGGACGTTGTCGGATAGAACCCCACAAGGGATCTAGTGGTTCACAAGGGATCTGATGTGAGCATCAGTACTCAACCAGAAGTAGAAAGAATGCAAGGATATCAGGTTATAGAAGCAACTGACTAATTCAGAGTTGAAATGCAAAGGAATTATGATTTCCAAAATCAAGGGATCAGAAGCAAACGCTCTGACCAAGGATGGTTAAGTTGAATAGACTTAGGGCACAATCGATGGCAATCTGATTGGCCGAGAACCAGCTCATGTTCGGGAAGACGTCTGAGCCGGAAAGATAATCTATAAAGATCAACTGATGATTGCGACACACACATATCAAATCAAAAGACTCAATATGATAATGACAAAGGACGTCAAAAGGATACTGCTAGGCATATGGAATTAACCAGAGTGTAGGCAGGTAAGACTTTCTAGAGCAATAGGCGATAGAGGTCATCGAAAGCTCGGATTGTATTACCAAGTATCTGAAGCATAAGAATAAATGGGGTGAATGGATACTCGATAAGAGCGAGTAATTATCCGAAGGGGTATTCATGCGGCAAGGGCTACAGGGCAGCAAGCATAAAGGATCATCGGAACATCGAAGAGTATTTTCAGAATCTTCTGGTGAAGCGGGCCATCATCTGGAATGAAGGGGCTCTCCGGTAGAAGTATTTACGAGAACCTAGAGTTACAGTTTGCAAAAACCATTTAACCCGAATGGGAGAGAGATCAGATTCCCAGAGTATAGACGAGGAATAAAAGATCCTAATACCACCCAATTGGCGACGTGGGCCTGTAAGCCACATAGCCATGTTAGTAAAACAAGTTTTAAAAGACTAGACTCAACTTCGGTCAAGGAGTTGGAAAGTGGGAACCTACAGGCAGTCGGCTCTGATACCAACTTGTGACGCCCCTAATTCAATCGTACACTAATCATACACTCAAATGTGTACGATCAAGATCAGGGACTCACGGGAAGATATCACAACACAACTCTAGACACAAATCAAAATAATACAAGCTTTATATTACAAGCCAGGGGCCTCGAGGGCTCGAATACATAGCTCGGTACACAAGAGTCAGAGGAAGCAACAATATCTGAGTACAGACATAAGTTAAACAAAGATGCCTTAAGAAGGCTAGCACAAACATCAACGATCGAAGAGGCAAGGCCTCCTGCCTGGGACCTCCTAACTACTCCTGGACGTCGACGGTCTTCACGCAGTAGCATCCATCAGCGGTGGCATTTGGCTCCAAGGATCCACCATCTGGTTGCATCAACCGGAAAGAAGAAAGAAGGGGGAAAGGGGGTAGCAAAGCAATCGTGAGTACTCATCCAAAGTACTCGCAAGCATCAGATCTATACTAGGTATGCATTTGTCAAATGGAAGGGTTGTATCTGTGGACTGAACTACAGAATGCTAGAATAGAGGGGGAAAGCCTAGCCTATCAAAGACTAGCATCTTCACACAGCTCCGAGCATCTTGCAGCATGTAGAAGAGTAAAGATAGCAGTTTATATTTAACAAGCATGTTGTAACATTAATGCCCAGAGATCCTTCCTCGACTCCCTGCGAGAAAGCAATCCCGGAGCCACATATCTCAAGTATCCATTTGTAGTTGTATAAGATCAGGATATAAGTTTGAACGTCCATACCGTGGACACGGTATTCAAATATATAACTTCCCTAGAGGGGTGCACCACGTTACCCAACACGCTCGATCACTCTGGTCGGACACACCTTTCTGGGGTCAATGCCCGCCCTTGGAAGATCAACACGTCGCAGCCCGACCTAGGCTCAGCTGAGAGGTCCCCGCCGGTCTACATCCTAAGCACTCCAGGGTCTGGGCCCATCGCCCGTTGCACTCCGGGTCGTTGTGCGACGAGCCGGGACGAGCACCACCTCATACTGGATGGCACTGGCCCGACAGGCCCACAATGCTGAACTGGACGTCTGACAAAGCTTCGGCTGATATTGCGACGTCGAGGCCCATAACTATTCTCACGTGGTGGTTCGTGCGTAAAGGCCAAAGGCCAACTCAGAACAAATACCCAAACCATAGTGTATTATTAGCTTGCGGAGACGAGCAGAGACTCACGATCAAAAGTGACCCCGTCGCCCCGTCTCGTGGACTTACGACAAGGGCCTAGAATGCCCGGCTGTGCCACGTCATTATCTCGCGGGTGCTCTCCGGGCCCGCCCGACTTTCACCAAGGTCTCGAGTAAAGTCATTGTAACCGTGTGTCCAGACATCAAGGGGAAAACCCGAGGAATCACCCCCGGTGGATTCCACTCAATGTAATCATCAAGTTGAACGTAAGAGGGACCACCCTCGAGGTTCACACTTGAGGTGTTGAACGACCGAGCCGTATCGGGAATGGTGAAAGAGGAAATCACCCTTGATGACCACGACCGAATAGCTACACTACAGAATTATCATCAGGAGTGCGTTATGAGGGATCACCCTCGGCACTCGATAGTAGCTCTGCAAAGTCGAGCAACTAAAGGGGCGTGATGTGATGTGAGGTGTTGGGCTCTGGTCGTCGATCACATCGATCGAGGTGTCGATGATGAAGCAGGGGCAACAAGGACAAGGTGGGGGTCACTGATGGATCACTAACCAACCTATACTAAGTAGTTTAGGATAAGCATGTAGGCAACATAACAGGTACAAAAGCAGGCTATGCATCAGAATAGGAGCAAACAATAACAGTAGCAAAATCTAATGCAAGCATGAGAGTATAGAATGGGCGATATCGGGATGATCAAAGGGGGGGGCTTACCTGGTTGCTCAGACAAGAAGGATGGTCGTCGCCGACGTAGTCGATCTCAGCGGCATCAGCAGCGGTTTCGGGGTCTACCAGAGGGAAGAGGGGGGAGAAACAGTAAATACACGCAAACATATGCACAACATGATTATAAGCGGGGCTAGAGGTGTTCTAACGCAGTGCTAGGCGTTACTGGCGAAGGGGGAAAACATCCGGGAAAGTATTCCCGGTTCCGGACGTCTGTCAGACAGATGAACCGGAGGGGAAAAGTTGCATGTTTGCTATGCTAGGGACGTGTGGCGGACAAACGGGCCGCGTTTTCGGATTCGTCTCGTTGTTCTAAGCAACTTTCGTGTACAAAGTTTTTCGATCCGAGCTACGGATTATTTTATATTAAGTTTCAAAGTTTTAAACATTTTCTGAAATTATTATTAATTCGAAAATGGGGTTATTGCATCAGCATGATGTCATCATGATGTCAGCGGTCAACACTGGTCGTTGACTGGTCAAACAGGGCAGTGGGGCCCGTCTGTCATTGACCTAACTAATTAGCAGATTTAAAATTAACTAAACTAGTTCATTAGGCTAACTAAGCAAGGTTAATTAAGTTAATTAATTAACTATCTAATTAATTAATTTTTTTTATATTTATTTATTTTTTTTAAATCCTTTTTTTAACAGGGGGCCGGGCCCAGCGGTCAGTGGCCCACTATGGCCAACCGGGCGACGGGCGAAACGGGTTAACGGGCGGAGCCCCTGGGGTCGGGCGCAGGCCCCGAGCGGGTGCTCGCCCAGCAGGGCCGATGAGGGCCATGGCCACGGCCGGTGGCGGTCCCGGGCGGGTGGCCGCCGGCGAGGAGGGCCGCGAGTGAGGGGGGAAACGACGGGCGGCGGAGGCGAGGCGCAGTCGACGGAGGTGGGCGGGGCCATGGAGGTGCGGCAGAATGTAGCAGCGGGGCGTGTGGGTCGACGGGCAGTGGTGAGCAGCGCCAAGGGGGAAGCAGAGGCCGGGAGCGGTCGTGGCGGACGCGGGCGCACGCCGGCGGCGTGGCCGTGCACGGCCAGGAGCGGGCGGAACGCGGCGATGGTGTCGTATGACGAGGGAAGATAGGGAGAGGGGGAGCGTGCTCTCGGAGCCCTATAGAGGTGCTAAAGTGGGCTCGAGGAGGCGCCGGAGATCGAGGAGGGGCAGTCCGATGAGGAGGCAGTCCGACGAGGGAGGCCTTCGGGCGATGGGCGTCGGGGTCGGGGACGACGCAGTCCGGCGACGTCGCGGTCGCGGACGAGGCGACGCGGTGAGGCGGCGACAACCGAGCGGCGCCGTTGCGGTGGCGCTGGCGGTGAGGCGCCGCGGGGCGAAAACAAGTGGGACGGGGCGACGGCGACGATGGGATCGGGCTCGCTGCCCCGATCTCGATCCAAAAGGGATCGGGTGAGGGAGGGGGAGTGGGGAACGAGGAGTGGGGGTGTGGGGGTGGTTAGCGCTAGGGTTTGGGTCGGGATGGCCTTCTAGGCCAGATTGGTGCGGGGTGGGCCGGCTGGTGGCCAGCTGGGCCAAGAGGCCCATGGGAGGGGGAGGGGATTGGCCTTTTTCTTAATTTTGTTTTGTTTTTCTTTTAAAAACATTTCTGTTTTCTTTTATTTTAAGGCACTTAAACAATTTGCAAAAAGTTGATTTCTCCACTAATATTACCAAATGATTATTTGCAACAACTTGAACATTTTTTGTTGTGACATTTGAAAACTTTAATTGTTTAACTTTAATTTAAATTTGAATTTAGAATTAGTTTGAATCAACGTGGGATCTAGCAACAGTGAAAATGATGAGATGGCATCATTAGCAGGGACTTACTGTAGCTTAATTATCCGGGCATCACATGCCTATGTGAGATTATGCCATGAATGATAATAGTTATAATTTATATTATTCTGTCAATTTCCCAATAGTAATTTATCTATCATGCCACTATATATGCTTTCGAGAGAGATGCCTCTAGTGAACATATGGCCCCCATGTCTATTTCCTATCAACACAAAAAGTCCTACAATTGCTTTTTACTTTCTTTTATTGTTTTTCTACTTTGCCCTATCACTCTTTGCTTTTAATATTGTAACTAGCAAGAACAAGGGGAGTGATGACCCCCTTTCCTTTGTTGGGTGCAAGCAAATGATTTGTTTGTGTTCAGGTACTGCTAAAGTTTTTAGCTTAGTGACTCCTACTAGTTCGATAAATCTTGTTTCTTAACTGAGGAAAATACTATCTGCTATCATGGTATATCACCCTTCCTCTTCGGGAAAATCCAACAACTCCTGTAGGAGTAGCATCGTTGTGTGCGAAGTACTCTTGATTATAATTTATGGCTATGGGGGTGAAGACTACGAAGGAGGTGGCTATAGAGATGAAGATGGCTCCTATAGATGATAGTGACGGCGGTTGTGAAGAGGTGATTTGATGGATGAGCGCCTCCTCTTGCCAAAGGGTTTTCTTCCCCTTATATGGCCCCAATGTGTGGAACGCTAGAAACTCTAACTGGGACAAGGGGATTTCTGGGGACGGAAGGCCCTCCTCGTCGCTCGTTTCGGAACGCTAGGAACCCGAACTAGGACAAGGAGATTTCTGGGAATGGAAGGCTCTCCTGGCCGCTCATTTCATGCGGAAGGCTATCTGATTCACTCGCTCAAGAATAGACTGAAGTGAATTTTACTTATGGGTGGCATAAGTGGGTAAATACTCTTCAATGATGTTGAAAAGGTAGGGGTATGTATCTTTGTTATTTTAAACACGATACAAACGCAAACGCTCATTTAGATTGAACTAACGCACGCACATTCTACCCATATGTGCACCTTCAAGAGACTGAGTCGACACATCATCTTGAGATTGACGAAGTCATCACAGACGCCTCTATAGTCGACGGGAATGTCTCCTCTCACTGAATGAATAGAAAGTCCGGAATAAATTCAAGAAAATGTGAGCACTGACTTAGAACTTTCTTTTTTTAGATAAAAGGCCTTAGCCCGACTTTATAGATAAAGCCACCAGGCAGAGTTAACATAGACCCAAACAACCAGCACACGACCACAAAGTATCAACCGAGAACACCAAGAGGAATGTCTAAGTACATGGCTCCCAAGCCAGTACACAGCACGCAGGCCGGGGAAGAACAGATAACGAAGCAAAGCAGCAACGCCTACGGGCCCGCTTGGACTGGAGAGATGGAGATAGCAGAATTTCGGATCTTGGCCAACATGGCGTCAAAAGCATCCCTGTCCTCCTCCTTAGTCAATAATCTCCACTGCTGCAGAAATATACAAGTCTTAAATAAGCAATCAGCAGGCTTAGTAGGGAAAACATGTTCGATAGTAAATTTATTCCTTGTCGTCCACAAGGACCAGCACATGGCAGAAAAGCCAACCCAAAACAATCTCCTCTGGGCCCCAACCAAAGAATTAGCCGAGGCGCGCAAGTCAGGAAAGGAGGTTGGAGCCCAGGACACATGCATCCAGGATCTGATGCAACACCAGAACAACTTAGCCAAGACACAGTTAAAGAAAATATGAGGTGTATCTTCTCTCATTCCACAAAGAGCACAACAGTCAGAGCCCGGACCATTACGTTTACGAATTTGATCACCCGTAGGTAAATGCCCACGAGAGGCTTGCCAGAGGAACACCTTAATCTTAGGGGGGATATGAGCTCTCCAAATCCACTTGAATTTGGTGGTGGTGGATCCCGCAATGAGCTTGCTATAGAGAGATTTAACCGAGAAGCGGGCTGAGGGGGAGTGGGGCCACACAACTGTGTCTTCCTCCTCCGAGAGCGAAGGGAAGAGGGCAGCAAGGCGCTGCCAATCTTCCAACTCTTCGTGAGAGAGAGAACAGCGCAGCTGTAGATCCCAATTATTCGACGCAAGCTCAAAGATAGAGATCTCAGGGTTCGGACAGTAGGAGAAAAGAACAGGGAAAGTACTGGCCAGCGAGGAAGACCCGCACCACCAGTCGATCCAGAACCTGGTAGACTTACCGTTACGAACGACAAACTTGACAAGGCCTTGAAAGATAGGCCGGAGTCTCACAAGGTCCCGCCAAAACTGAGATGCCCCGGAGGCACGGGCAAACATAGGACTACAGGAGGAGAAGTATTTCGCCTTTAGGATGCTGAACCATAGAGGCTTGTCCTGGGGGATGGTCATGATTTTCCACCACCATTTGATGATCAGACATTTGTTCATAACAAGAGTGTTAATGATGCCCAGCCCCCCAAGGCATTTGGGCTTACATATGAGGTCCCATTTAACCAAGCGATACTTGCGCTTGTTATCAGTCGCGTTCCAATAAAAGGCCCCTCTATGTTTGTCAAAACCAGCATGAGTGCCCATTGAAAGGAGGTAGAATCCCATCAAGAACATAGGGAGGGAGGAGAGACAGGCATTAATTAAGGCCACTTTGCCCGCCTGAGTGTTATATCTGCCCCTCCAGGGCATCACACGATTACCTACCTTGGTCACCACAGGGGCGAAGTCCTTGGCATAGAGTTTGTCAGAAGTAATAGGCATACCCAAATACTTAATAGGGAAAGAACCCAAAGAGCAATTTAGTAAGCGAGCCACCCTTAAAGCTTCGGTGCCTGAGACACCGGTGACAATAACTTCGTTTAGAAAAGTTAATATTAAGCCCCGAGAGAGCTTCAAAACAAAGGAGAAGAAATTTGAGGTGGCCGATGCAGAGATCTTTTAGTTCCACCAAGATGATTGTGTCGTCAGCGTACTGAAGGTGTGTAACACCTTCCGGAATGAGGTGGGAACTAACCGGAGAAAATATGGCCGGCCTCCGCAGCTTTAGATAGGATGTTAGAGAGGGCGTCCGCAACGAAGTTAAAAAGGATGGGCGAGGCCGGGTCGCCTTGCCACAGACCCCTAGAGTTCTTAAAGAAGTTACTAATATGACCATTAACATTAATGGCAGTATGGCCCCCCATGACCAACTGCATGATTCGGTGCACCACCCCACTGTCAAAGCCTTTAGCTAGGAGGACTTGTCTCAGGAAGCCCCAGCTTACCGAATCGTAGGCCTTTTCAAAATCTAATTTGAGAATAACTGCCTTGTTCCCAGATTTGTGAATATCATGAACGATTTCGTGGAGACAGAGAACTCCATCCAGGATGAAGCGACCCTTGATAAAAGCAGACTGAGTATGAGAGAGGGTGCGATGGGGCCATCGGGGTAAGGCGAGTAGCCAGACATTTAGCAGGAAACTTGGCAAAGTTATTGATGAGCGCGATAGGTCTAAACTGAGAAATTAAATCAGCACCCTTAATCTTAGGGATAAGAGAAATAACCGCATAATTAAGCCTGGAGATATCAACTGTCCCCAGGCAGTAGCCTTGAATGACTTCGCAGATCAGGTTTTTAAGAATAGGCCAAAACTTTTTAAAGAAGGGGATAGAGAACCCATCCGAGCCAGAGGCAGAGTTAGGATTAGCCTTCCTAATAGCAGAAAAGATCTCCTCTTTAGAATAGGGGATCATCATATCTGAGTTTTCCTCCGAAGAAACCAAAGACCCCTGGATCCAGAAGTTAGGAGATAGCCTGAACCCCTGGTCAGGCTTGGCGGAGAGAAGGGAAGAAAAGAAAGAGACCACATGGTTAAGTATGACGCCCTGGTCAGAAGTTCGCACCCCATCAATAATCAGGCTATCAATAAGACATCTACATCGTCTCCCATTTGCAATCGCAAAGAAATAAGCAGTGGGGGAGTCTCCTTTTAGTAGCCAGTTGGACGAACCCCTCTGGCGCCAGTAAATTTCATTAAGCCGGTGCAGATGCATCAACGCATGTTCAAGGGAAAACCGAAGGGACCAATCAGAATCGGAGAGGCCCGAGACATCAGCCCGAGAATCAAGGGCCTCAATCTGGGCCAGGAGAAGGGCCTTATCTCTGCGCTCCTGGGCCGAGTGATTCCGGGACCATCCCCGAAGAAATTTGCGAAGTAGGGCCGAGCAGTTATGCCAATCATCCATGGGTCCAAAGGAACGATGGGGAGCAGAAAGGATGGCACTAATTTTAGAGCTAAGGAGATCACAAAAACCCTCAATAAGGAGCCAAGAAGCGTCAAACTGAAATCTAGAAGGGGAAGAAATAGAGCGGCTCCCAACGTCAAGAATAAGAGGGGCATGGTCCGAGCCGACAATGGCCTTAGATTTAAGCGTAGCTAGCGGGAAGAGCGAATCCCAGTTCGAGCAGACAAGGACACGGTCCAAGACGGAGCGGATAGGAGATGGTTGGTGGTTGGTCCAAGTGTATCTGGATCCCACCCTAGGAATCTCATGAAGGGCACAGGAACTGATGAAGTCATTGAAAGCGTCAGCCAACGCCCACGAAAAATTATTTGTGTTCTTGTCCGCAGGAGAACGAAGCAAATTAAAATCACCACCAATCACCAAGGGGAGAGAACAGGCTTCAACTTTATTCGAAATTTCGTCCAGAAATATGGGAGAGAGGGAGTGGTCAGCCGGACCGTACACAACCATAAATTCCCAAAGAGAATTGAGCTGACGATGGAAAAGCACAGTGCTGGCCCAAAAGATTCCATGATCAAAAGCGACAAAATCAAAAACATCCCGTTTTGACCCTAATAGAATGCCACCAGAATGGCCCGAGGAGGGAAGGAAGTTCTAGTCAAAACGATCCGCCCCCGCGATAGAAGAAAGCTCATGAGGAGAGAAGGATGATTAAAAAGTTTCGATCAAGCCTATCAGGTCAATATTGTCCCCCCTGACAATATCTTTAATTTGGTCTCGGCGTCCCCGAGCGCCGAAACCTCTGATGTTCCAGAAGAGGGCTTTCATTTATAAGAGATGTTTTTAATGCGCAAACTCGACCTGCAAGGAGCCAAGCAGGATTTAGGCCGTTTAGAAGCACCCTTTTTCACCAGGGGACCATCCCCACCAACCTCGCCCCCCGCCTCCGAAGCCCCAGCAGCCACAACTAGAGGGGCAGGAGACGTTGCGGCGGCTTCCTTAGCCTTAGCCTTAGCCAAAGCCGCCTGAGCCACTTCATTGGCCCTAATGAGGGCAATCGGAGAGGAAGGAGAGCCAAAATTATGATCAAGAGCAATACCCGCATATGCGAGTACCTTAGTCAAGTGTTCATCGGAGAAGGAGGGTAGAACAAGCCTAGTACGTGAGGGAGTATTATGGACCAACTGAGAAGGGGAAAGAGGGATACCTGAAGCGGGAAGGTCCCGAGCTGCAGCGCGCCGTGCCGCCTTGTCGAGCACCCTCATGCCACTATCACGGATCCGGCCACTCTTGCGAGCCGTAGAAGAAGGGGACCGAATCGGAGAGGACCGCACCGCAGCCGGAGAGGACTTAGAACTTTCATGGGCTGGTTCCCGCAAAGAACCTAACCATCGGAGCTAGCCTCGGATCACAAAAGTTAGGGTATGTCAGCTGTGGAAATTGCACTACAATAACTTTCAGCTTCTTATGAAGTTGGTTTGCTGGAAACTCCCACCCCCTTTGGTTCAGCTTATAACTTTTGGACCGAAAAATTGGCAGCTGAAATTGTACCAAACACAACCAGCAAGAGCTAAGTTGGAGGAGCCGACCCCCTCAGGTACGCCGTATGCATAATGCAGGGTTACAGAAACCACTGACGTAGTTACAGTAGTATAGAACGCAAAATATGGACATGAGTGCACAAGCACTGTCAAATCCATGCAGCTAGTAACAAGCTCAGTCAGGATTTGGTTCTTGGTTACAGATAACAAGCGTACCAGCCATGGATATTCAACAACTTCTAATACAAAAGCTCACGGGAGCAGAGCGCCATGACACAAGCCCAACCTGTGCAAATTTGTCATTTTTGTATCTCGAGCAATGTTACGAATTTTGATTTGAATTTTTATGACAACATGCATTGATGTTATGTCAATGCACTAACTTTTTTTTCAAATTTTTTCAAACATTTTAAAATGTGCAACGAAGGACCGGCGTACCAGCCATGGATATTCAACAACTTCTAATACAAAAGCTCACGGGAGCAGAGCGCCATGACACAAGCCCAACCTGTGCAAATTTGTCATTTTTGTATCTCGAGCAATGTTACGAATTTTGATTTGAATTTTTATGACAACATGCATTGATGTTATGTCAATGCACTAACTTTTTTTTCAAATTTTTTCAAACATTTTAAAATGTGCAACGAAGGACCGGTGCACCGGTAGCACCAATTGCCCCGGTTCACCAGGTACATGCCCAATACTAGGAAGAGGTGATCAAATAGTAACATATTTACATATATAAATATATTAGAGAAGGTATAGCGCTAGGAACATATTACAAGCCGATAATTGCACATATACCTAATGCTTCCCGTGGTGAGAAAATACATAAAGACAATAACACTCATAAGAAAAAGCTGCAGAGAAATTAGCGCTGCCTAGCAGATTGCATCATTTTCAAACATTGCTTTCAGCAAATAAACTGAATTAGTAGGACCAAGGTCATCAATAGTAAAACCACAAGATCATGTGATCATAGCTTCTTGAGTACTACATCTGCTGCACACCAGCACTCCCAAGTACTACTTAAAAAGCGTCCATGTCAGGTTCAGTAGAAATCACAAACTTGCCCTCCAATAGGTAGCTGTGAGGGAGGTGATTAAACTGATTATTAAAAATGCAGGAACCCAGCATTATATCCAGCTACCTAAACCCTTCAGGGACGTGCATACCAAAACCACGCTTCAGCTTCTCAATTCTATTCAGCAAAAGGGAGATGACTGTGAGTACATGCAATAACCATATTGGAAGCAATATAATTAAGACTATAACTGAAATTGCTAGATCCAAATGCTATCAAAATGGCTGCATAAACTTGGACTTGTTAACAATTGAAGAACCAAAATGTGGCAGCTGAATACTAATCTTTTTTTTTTGCGGGTGAGCTGAATACTAATCTAGATGAGCAGTACACTAGATAAGGTCTGGAACTTGAAAGCTGGAGTTGCACATATAGTCGAATTGATAATTTAGTCCAATAAGATTTAGCAGCAACTACTGACAAATACAGAAAATTATTGTTTACTCCCCCGGTCCAAAATGCAAGCCATGTTGTTCCTATTTAGCCTCTCATTAATTTCATCAAGTATTGAAATAACTCTAGTATCTGATTGTACTGCCCAAAGAAAAACTCTGGTGCTTATTTTAGAAATAAATAAATGAACATTGCTACCTATACCCTTAATCTTGTGCCCAACTCTAAAAGAACCTACATTTTGGATTGGAGAAAGTAACCTTCTCAAATAAAGTTCACAGTTAAAGTGGAGTATCTAATAAGGTGAGTTCATGCTAAAGATTGGAGGGTTGTGACTAGGAGAAGTAAGT
The DNA here is from genome assembly GCF_002162155.2 of Triticum dicoccoides. NCBI lineage: Eukaryota > Viridiplantae > Streptophyta > Magnoliopsida > Poales > Poaceae > Triticum > Triticum dicoccoides. The sequence goes on from NC_041385.1 coordinate 423,539,138, forward strand.
CATTGAAATAGGTAAAAGTGTGTTATGGCTCAAAGTGGTGCTCCAAATGGCACTTTACTTAACAAGGATGGCTGATAATATATCCTACGTTAGCACTTAACCCAGTTCTTCTAACTCAGCAATTCCCAGAAACCAAAAATATAATTTCCAACAGAAAGCCAGGAGGCATGTCGAGTATGCATAGCTCAGGACGTGACTCAAAATCCATGGCAAACTGTGTGGAATTTATCTTCCATTACATTCACTTAGCTGGTACATGATTTCCTAGGATGTTCACTTGTTTCTCCACCTTAAGTGTGGAATTTATCTTCCATTACACTCACTTGGCTGGTACATGATTTCCTAGGACGTTCACTTGTTTCTCCACCTTAAGCTATCCATGGGTCTACCCAGCTCCTCCTGCCTCTTACACACAGTCAAAAGCCATGGCTCTTACGTACACAATCTCAAACTGCAGCATGAGCTCACACCACCGAGAATACATGGACTCAAATCCAAGCGAAAATGGTTTAATTGCCAATCACATAGATACCATCTCTTGCTTCCAGATTTAAAAGTCTATATAACCTTACAATTGGCAAAAATGTCAATGTTCATAAGTTGTTCACTCGCAAGAGACATGTCTCCAATCTCATAGATGCTTGCGGGGGGGAATTGACTGTGCAATGGCAAGATCTGCTGGATGTTTGCCACTCCACCACATTGACTGATGAAGGTGTGGATGCAGGATGCTAGGGGAAGGAGGGTTCAGTGTTATATCTATATACACTTCCTAAAGGATGTTTGCCATGAGAAAGTTTTTAGACAATTGTGGTGCTTGAAACTCCCTTTAAAAGTTAAAATCTTCTTATGGTTAGTTACGCGGGAAGAATTTTAACTAGAGACAACCCCTTAGGAAAAGGGAATGGATCGGTGACTATCATTGCTCTGCTCTTTTTGCATAATAGATGAAAGCATTGACCATCTCTTCTTCAGTTGCCCTGGACACATCTGTATGGAGCATTGTTCAATGTGCTTTTTCTTCACCTAAACCTCACAGTGGAGTTGGGTAGGTAGGGGAACCGGCTTAAAGAAAGCAGGGTGCAATGTTTTGGACACTAGTTTAGCTGCAATGTTTTGGACACTGGAAACCACAAACACTGCTTGTTTTGAAAACAAGCTACCTTCTGACCCCAGTGGGGTTATTTACCACATTTCCTATTGGCTTGACTAATGGGGTTATTTATATCAAAAAAAAAAGACATACTCCCTCCGTCCCGTAATGTAAGACGTTTTTTGACACTACACTAGTGTCAAAAAACGTCCTACATTATGGGACGGAGGGAGTAGTACATTGGACTCGGTAATAATATGATGGAGCACAAATGAAGCTTGTGGGGCTTGGACTGATGATGCTCTATGTTCATACCAAAATCCTAACTGATGGAGAAGGATGGGCAATATATTTCAACAATCCCTCTCACGTCTAGGCTACTCCAGGCCTTAGATGCGGGATTGATATTTTATTGGCCCTGATACCATACTAAATTAATGCTCCGGCCAGTTCATACAAATGTCTGAACTGGTGGAGAAGGGCGGGCAATATATTTCAACAACTCTGGGTTGTACATTCACATATATTTTTAACTACTCCCTTCGTCCCATAATGTAAGACGTTTTTTGACACTACTCTAGAGTCAAAAAATGTCTTACATTATGGGACGGAGGGAGTAATTTTTTCAACAAATAATATCAGGATTTAACTCCACATGTCAGACTCCCTAGCAACTTTTACAACAAGCATGGAGACCAATTTGACAGCCACAAAAGCTGTGGTTTGCCACACTTGTGGCGTGAGCAAAAGTGTGGTAGTCTGTGGAGGGCGGACAAACATGCCCTAAATATCTGAGCAGCAAGGACATGCAGCCATGCACAGAATGTAAAGGAACTTACGTGGGGGCAAGTTTGCCAAGACTGCGTAGCTTATTTCCAGCATCATCGGTAATATTTCCAGAAATCTCAATGGAATATGATTTGCCAGAGATACGTGGAAGTCCTCTTCCTACAAGCAAATCTAAATCTCTCTGATGAAGTTCTCTGCCATTGACAATGACATCAGTGTCTCCACCAGCACAATTTCTGGGCATTGGATAATTGAATTCTCTTATATATGGCTGCAAAGTAGAAACCATGAGAACACAATTTCATGAAAGCACCCTTGGTTAGAAAGAAGAACAGGATCTAGATCTTACAGGAATAATGCCAATACATTCTCTACCCATGATGCCCCAAAATCCAGCACGGCAGTCATACCTGCACCACGAACACAACAAACAGAACTGTTAATGTTGACTTAAAAGAAATCCCCCTGAACCAATAGAAGTTCATCATAGAGCGGCATGTATCAAACTAATTAGCTAGATAATACTAGGCCAGATTATCTAATTGATGGCTCTCTAGTATCCGTTACAAAATAAAAGCCCCAGGCCAAGTGAAAAATGAATGATATGAGAGGGAAATGAAGGTAAAAATCCACCACAAATCCAACAATAAACAGCATTTATGTTCATGCAAGTTGAAAGGTAAGAAGTTCAGTAATTGGCGTGATGATAATCATAACAGTAACAATATGAATTCTATACGGGTGCAAAAGAAACATACTAGTTACCACCATGATTACCTAACTAAAGATATGGAACATTAAACTTATCAGCCATTATTTCAGTTTCTTATGAAGAAATTAACAGATGATGGGGAGGAGGTACGAGTAAAAATACTTTATCCTTACACTAAGAGTGTTGTTGTAAATGATTGTATCTCACATCAAGCACTATTTAAAAAAAATATGCTTGGTTAAAACTTAAGAGGAATGCTTTTTTGCAGCACTGCTATGACATTGCAATTTGCAAGGCCTTCACTTTCTTATTGCTCACCACAATCAATAATGGGTTACAGAATAGCTGTGAAGTGCAATCTGTGTGAGATGTGTGTGCTGGGCCAAAAGTTATTGAGCCTCAATCATGAGCACGCCCATGAATTTGGTTTCTAGCTATCAGATATGATATGCCGAAAATAGTTTATTGTTTAGAAAAAGACGGGGCACGTCTGCACACGGAGCTAAAAGCAAAAAATATGAGTCATGGAAGAGAATTCCATAGAGATCTGCTAGCCTTCTAGAACACATACTCATAATAGTCACCAGAGCATTTTCTGCTTTACCATCTAGAGATACTGAAAAATAATTATGGCTTGTCTATCATAATTTCACTAAGCCAGGTTACTGCTATAAGACAAGCATTTGTTTGTCCTTATCAAAGTGAACAATGAACAAAGTAAACCAGTCTGCACAGTGCAAACTAGTACAAGTGCAGCAGCTGTTCAACAATTTAATTGCTGCTGGCGCTACAGAAATTACTTACCAGTATGAGCCAGGTTCAACAGGACCAGCTTTCTTTTCTGCCTTCTTAAGAGCTCTTTCAGAGATTGGATGGCCATTGATTGAAACCTTAACACTATCCATGGACTGGTTAAATAAAGAAAGGTCCTTGAACCCCTTCTTCAAGAAACCAGCAAAAAATGATGAATCCCCACTCTTACCAGTTGAGGATTGATCTTCATCTAAACCAGCCTCAGAAGAACCACGAGAAAAACCAGAATTTGTGCGCCCATTAACTGATGACCCACTCTCCGTTAGGGCATTGGCATCCTCAGCACATGGCTCATGCAATTTTCCATTATCTTGTTCCATTAGGTTTTCTTCATATCTCTCACTTGTGCTTGTACCTTCAAATTCAATGGCAGTGTTCGCATGTTCGAGGGCACTGTTGCTGTCCGCTGTGTTCTTGTCAAACTCATTACTTGTGTTCTCAACTTTCAGACCGCTTGTTTCATCTTCTTTGCTGTTGTGGTCATATTTCTTGCATGTACCTTCACTTTCAGGACTGCTTGTGACATCGGTTTTGCTTGTCCACTCATGCTTTTCATTTCCATTCTCAAGACTATCAGGGTCAACTTTTGCACTATTCTGCCCATGCAATTTGCTGACATCTTCAAGGCTAGAACAGTGATCTTCCTTGTTCTTTTGATCATGCTTTCTGCACATGCTTTCCTCTACAAGTTCAGCTTCATTGACCTTTTGTTCGCTTCCCATGCTGACACTCTCATCATCATTAACATTGTATTCTCCTTTGCAATTTAGGTCAGATCCATTATCCATACCTAAGTCCTCTGAACTATTGTGTTTTTCTTGGCTGCACAGTGGATCAACAAGTTTGTCCTCTAAAATTGGGGAACACGGGCTGACTGGACCATCTACTGAATGTTCATCCTGACAATCTGCATCTCTTTCACATAATATATCCTTTGGGCTTTCAATATCTCCAGACCTGCCTGGAGACAGAGAGATACCATCTGCTTTCGACTGAATGCTCCTGTTTGAGCCACATTCTTTGTCAGTCCTTTCATGACTAATGGTGGAAGAAACTGAATTATCATCACCAAAATCTATGTTGATTTGCATGCTGCTGTGCTCATTCAAATTATAAAACGCAGAAGTGACATCATCATGATGCTGATGCTCAAAATCTCGTCTCATTCGATCATGTGAGCTTTGCTCAGTTTTGGACAAACTGAAGGACGGTGAGGATGTGTAGGGAATAGCCTTTCCTTTCATGCGCTTCACACTGATTATCTCAGAGCAAGACCCACACTGTAGCCTGTTTTGTTTCCACCCCATGCATTTTTCCATTGGCAGCTGCAAGAGATTATAACAAGAACTGCAAACAACAAATGGCGCAGCGCCATGCATTGGCCGGCAGAGATGTTCTGCCTTCTTCCTAAAATACTCGGCCCTTTTCTTTGACACCGAGCGATGCGAGTACAGCGATGATGCCACAGACCTTTGGTCATAATCTGATGAAATAGATGGTGACCTTTCAAATCGGTAGCATTCATGCTGCCCAGCGAAGTATCTGGCCATTGGTATGTGCTCTTCTTGTGGCGCAGCCCCCTGTCCATGCAGATAATGCGGACTAGCACACGCATACTGATGGTAATTCCCATGTCCAATCCCACCGTTGTCCCACTGCCTCCCTGGGTACTGGCGATACCGCCCACTTGACTGCCTCGCGTACCTCTCCCCATGATCAGAGTGCTGCGGCTCACATGGGCTCAGCGGCAAGCCAGGCCCATACCGGGCACCATAGCGTGGGCGGTGATACCCGGGCAGAGGTACCGGCTCGGGAAGGTCAGGGAGCAAGGGCGGCCGGCGGCCCGCCCGACGGTGCTCCCGTGGCTGCTCGGCGACCTGGCAGGACCGCGTGATTTGGTCCCTCAGCTCGTCCAGCTTGCGCAGCAGCTCCACGGGGTCCTGCTTGAGCACGCCCCAGTCGACGGCCCTCTGGTCGCTGCATTGCGCGCGCTCCTGGAGCCCAATCCTCCGCCTGTACTTCATCTCCTTCAGATCGCCCATGGCGCCTCCCTCCCGGAGGCGTTACGTCTCCTAGTTTCCTCGCCGGGCCGAGAGCTTCCAATCTGCGGGAAGGGATTACAGCAGTTGAGGAATAACAGATCAGCGCGGCGGATCCGACGAGCGGTGGGAAATGGGTGAGTAAGATCCGCCGCGGGTTCGATGTCGGGAGGCCGGTCGGTGATTACCTTCGAAGAGAGCTCGTGGCGGCGAGGCTACGGCGCGGGGGGCGTGGCGGCGCCGCCGGTTCGACATTAGGGTTTGGCTGGGCAGCAGGAGGAGTCCGCCATGAGAGAGAATGGGGGCGGTACTTGAGTGGCAAGTGCGAGCGGTAACGGAGACGACAAGGGAAAAGAGGAGTAGTGGTTGGTTATATTTGAGCGGGCTCCGGAGGTGTCCGGAGGGACCGTTTTGCGATATCGAGATTCCTCGGGGGGCTCGAGCGCGGTGGGCGGTGGGGTGGCGTATGGATGCGGTCCTTCTGGCTGCGCCGCTGACGCAGGGGGTCAAAGAGCTGGGCCCACGTGGCGGCGAGCGGCCTGGGTGGGTACAGCTGGTGGGAACCGGGCGTGTGGGTGTGGCCTTCCCTTTCTAAAAAAAGCATTTTCCCTCTTGTTTTGTGGCCAGCACTAGATGCTGCTTAACCAAGTAATTAATCACGTGCTCGTCGTGCAAATCTAATGCAGTTAGTCCTAAATGGTCCTTTTCATAATACTCCAAACATTGCGACAAAAGAATACATTTTTTTTTGCCAACGGAACATACGTTCCGCAATTTATCCAAAATTCGCCAAAAGCAAAGGTTATAAAACATGCGTACGCCTAGTACACTCTACTTTTTATTATCATTGCCCTTTTTACGTGCCGTTGCATCTAGAAGTTTGATCTACATTCAAGCTGTCATCCTCTCTCTCGGGTCTCGGCTAACCAAATCATCTGGGGACCGGAAATTTCCCGTGTTCCCATCGGTGTGAGATGCTGCGGCCGTGGTTGGATCCACGCACTCCAAAGCAGCAGGCGTGTAGCTTTCGGGACAGGAACAATCGGCAAGACAAGAAAAGGGAGAAGCAAGCAAAGCAAGAATAGTAGAGTAGTACAGAGTCGGCTCCGCGTAAAAGGAAGCCTACTTTGTTGAAACATTTTGTCCGAACGCTTCGAGCGAGCACCACAAGCTTCCACGAATTGGTGAAAGCGCCTTTAAAGATACGAGTAGGAAACATGGAAAAGAAACCTATGGTTGCTAGTACTGCATTTTGATCTGGCCTGGCCGGACGTCACGAGATTTATGCCGCAAAGTTAGTAAAAACAAGTGTAGTGGTAGTGGTAATTTCTAGACAGAATCTCGGTATAGAACCTGCCGACCCAGAGAAAGTCATGTGACATGTGATGTGATCAAGCGAGACAAGAAACCATCCAAACCCTCCTTGGTAGGATGAAATCACTGTTTTGACCTTGTTAGAGTTTTTAGTCGCAAACTGAACCCGACGTGAAAGTATTTCACGATTTGACCCTTTTAGCAACGCTAGAGCCCGCGGCGTTTCTGATGAACATTGAAACGCCGACCAAGCTAGTGTTTCTTCCCTGGCCCACAGCCAGGCCGAGTTGGCGTTGCTTGTTGACGTGGCGGGATTGAAACGCCGAGCCAGCTAGCGTTTCTAGAAACGCCAGCACCAGTGGCGTTTCTGGTGCAGATATTTTAGGTGGCCGTGGGGCTTGCACCCACCACTCACTCCTCAATCTCTTCTTCCCCATTGGCCTATCCCGAGCTCTTGCCCTTTTCCCCCTTTGTGTCCCTCACTTAGCCCCTCTCAAATCCTTGCAAATCGATTGGGTTGGTCCGTGGATCCGGTGTCATTTTCGTTCGTTGAGTTAACCTCCTTCATCTCACAAATTTTTATTGGTTGGATTTGCCCATTTGGATTGATTTGGTCTTGTTGTTTCCTAACCCTAGTTTTGAACATGGATATCTAATGTGATTTTTTTAGTATTGTTGTTCCAATGGTGTTGCATTGTGATGTTGTTGAGCATACCTTATTGTTTGGTTTATGACTAATGTTAAGATTTAGGGTTAGGGTTATGCCTAATGTTAAGATTTATGGTTAGGGTTAGTGGTTTTGTTAGCAATGTGGTATATTTAGCATTGTACATTTTTAATCTTATGTTCCCCTTTTTCAGATGGACAAGATTGTGAATATTCATTATGTTGACAAAGAGGCATTCATGAATGTGGATATTGTTCACAAGTATGAGGAAGTATTGATATTTCTTGAGACTCCTAGTTATGAAGAGGTTGTGGAAAAAACACGGATAAGATTAAAGTGGGTGGATGCAAGTGACCAAGTTGAATTAGTAGGAAGATATGATGTTGGGTCGGCACACAAGTGTCGAATGAAGACAATGCCTATCAAGTCCAATTTGCAATGGGTTGCATATAAGGAGGTTGTTGCATCCTCGGCAGTCAAGTCACTTGAAGTATTTGCAAGTAAGGTGGTGAAGGCTCCTCTCTTTCGTCTTGACTTGAACCAAACCTTAGCAGATGATGTGAGCCCGGTTAGTAGTGTGCCGCCTATTGTTGAGCATAAAGTTGAAGCTGAAGCCAATGAGTATCCCCAATATGAGTTCGGAGGTAGTGCACCGATGAAAAATGATGGTGATGACTCCGACGAAGAGTATGAGAGGCATCACAACATTGTTGGTGACGTAGAGGCCGAAGTAAGGCATCAGGACATGGATCCTGACATTATCTATCAGCGTGCTTGTGTGGATGACTCGGATGATGAAGGCCCGGTGAATGAGTTGGACGAGGATGGCTTGACTGAGAAAGAAGCAAAGTGGTACACAAAATTCACCAGTAGGGATCACAAAGTTCCCTTGTTTTGTGATGTTAGCCTTGCAGATAAGGCTATAGTTGACGGTGGCATGAGCAAGACAATTGAGGCTAGACAGTTCCCAAGTAGTACACCCGACGCGATTTCAATGTCGTACGTGAGGAAAGGTTTGATGTTCGAGGACATGCTAGAATTCAGGATGTGGTTGTGTGAGTATGCTGTCAAACACCACAGGCCTTTCATAGTTGTTCACTCAGACTGCAACAAGCGATACACCGTGAAATGTGAGGTAGAAAGATGCAAATGGAAAGTGAATGGAAGACTCATGAAAGATGGTTGGTGGAAGATAACTAGTTGCAAAGCCACTCACCAATGCACACCGCCGGCCGTAGAAGCACGGAAGACACATTGTCAACTAACCTCGGAATTCATTGGTTATAAATACCAGAAACATATAGCCGAGGATCCAACCATTAAAGTGAAGTTGTTGATGAGTTGGATTGAAGATAAGTTCGGATATAAGGTCAAGTATGGGAAGACATGGAAGGCCAAGCAAGTCGCTCTCAGAATGTTGTACGGTGGATGGGAAGAGGCTTACAACATGCTACCCAGGTTGCTGGGAGCGATGTCTTATGGAAACCCAGGAATGTACCACTATGTCCAAGATATTGAAGGAGTGTTCCGTCGTGCCTTTTGGACGTTTGGCCCATGCATTGCAGCTTTTGAGCATTGTCGACCGGTTCTGTCTATAGATGGGACATTCTTGACAGGGAAATACAAGGGCACACTCATGATAGCAATGGCACATGACGCTAACGATCAGGTGTTGCCTGTGGCATTTGCTTTGGTCTCCGTGGAGAACCAAGACAACTGGGAATGGTTCATGAGACTTGTTAGGAGCACGGTCATTCCTCCGAACCGGGAGGTATGCATCATATCCGATCGGCACCAAGGCATATTGAAGGCCGTGGATATTCATATTCCAGGGCATGCGAGGCTTCACCACCGATGGTGTATGAGGCACTTCGTTGCAAACTTTTACAGAGCTTGCAAAAACAAGGATCTTTGCAAGGATCTTAACTCCGCATGTGTAGCCTTCTCCGTTAAGTCATTCACGACACGCTTGAACAAAATCTATGAGAAGGCAAACAAAGGTGGGAAAGAATTATTAGAAAGGAATATTGATGAGAGACACAAGTGGTCACGGGCATGTGACGAAGGAGGCATGAGATATGGTGACATGACAAGCAATCTTGTTGAGTGCTTCAACTTTGTCTTGAAGGGTGCCCGTCAGTTGCCGGTGACGGCAATAGCGGAATATACCTTTTACAAGCTAAATGAGTATTTTTTGAAGCACTCCGATGAAATCGACAAGTTGATTGCTGATAGTGAGAAGCCTCCCAATGAAATATATCCGAAGAAGGTTGCCGAGTGGCTGGAGTTTCAGAGAGACAAGTCAGCCATCCAGCGAGTCACTTGTTTCGATAATGTAGAAATGAAATACCAAGTGGATGAGCCATGTGGTACAACTAGAGATGGACAATCATATGGTGCTCGCTCATTTAAGGTGGCTCTTAGGACAAGACATTGCAGTTGTGAGAGGGTTATGCCTAATGTTAAGATTTATGGTTAGGGTTAGTGGTTTTGTTAGCAATGTGGTATATTTAGCATTGTACATTTTTAATCTTATGTTCCCCTTTTTTAGATGGACAAGATTGTGAATATTCATTATGTTGACAAAGAGGCATTCATGAATGTGGATATTGTTGACAAGTATGAGGAAGTATTGATATTTCTTGAGACTCCTAGTTATGAAGAGGTTGTGGAAGAAACACGGATAAGATTAAAGTGGGTGGATGCAAGTGACCAAGTTGAATTAGTAGGAAGATATGATGTTGGTCGGCACACAAGTGTCGAATGAAGACAATGCCTATCAAGTCCAATTTGCAATGGGTTGCATATAAGGAGGTTGTTGCATCCTCGGCAGTCAAGTCACTTGAAGTATTTGCAAGTAAGGTGGTGAAGGCTCCTCTCTTTCGTCTTGACTTGAACCAAACCTTAGCAGATGATGTGAGCCCGGTTAGTAGTGTGCCGCCTATTGTTGAGCATAAAGTTGAAGCTGAAGCCAATGAGTATCCCCAATATGAGTTCGGAGGTAGTGCACCGATGAAAAATGATGGTGATGACTCCGACGAAGAGTATGAGAGGCATCACAACATTGTTGGTGACGTAGAGGCCGAAGTAAGGCATCAGGACATGGATCCTGACATTATCTATCAGCGTGCTTGTGTGGATGACTCGGATGATGAAGGCCCGGTGAATGAGTTGGACGAGGATGGCTTGACTGAGAAAGAAGCAGAGTGGTACACAAAATTCACCGGTAGGGATCACAAAGTTCCCTTGTTTTGTGATGTTAGCCTTGCAGATAAGGCTATAGTTGACGGTGGCATGAGCAAGACAATTGAGGCTAGACAGTTCCCAAGTAGTACACCCGACGCGATTTCAATGACGTACGTGAGGAAAGGTTTGATGTTCGAGGACATGCTAGAATTCAGGATGTGGTTGTGTGAGTATGCTGTCAAACACCACAGGCCTTTCATAGTTGTTCACTCGGACTGCAACAAGCGATACACCGTGAAATGTGAGGTAGAAAGATGCAAATGGAAAGTGAATGGAAGACTCATGAAAGATGGTTGGTGGAAGATAACTAGTTGCAAAGCCATTCACCAATGCACACCGCCGGCCGTAGAAGCATGGAAGACACATTGTCAACTAACCTCGGAATTCATTGGTTATAAATACCAGAAACATATAGCCGAGGATCCAACCATTAAAGTGAAGTTGTTGATGAGTTGGATTGAAGATAAGTTCGGATATAAGGTCAAGTATGGGAAGACATGGAAGGCCAAGCAAGTCGCTCTCAGAATGTTGTACGGTGGATGGGAAGAGGCTTACAACATGCTACCCAGGTTGCTGGGAGCGATGTCTTATGGAAACCCAGGAATGTACCACTATGTCCAAGATATTGAAGGAGTGTTCCGTCGTGCCTTTTGGACGTTTGGCCCATGCATTGCAGCTTTTGAGCATTGTCGACCGGTTCTGTCTATAGATGGGACATTCTTGACAGGGAAATACAAGGGCACACTCATGATAGCAATGGCACATGACGCTAACGATCAGGTGTTGCCTGTGGCATTTGCTTTGGTCTCCGTGGAGAACCAAGACAACTGGGAATGGTTCATGAGACTTGTTAGGAGCACGGTCATTCCTCCGAACCGGGAGGTATGCATCATATCCGATCGGCACCAAGGCATATTGAAGGCCGTGGATATTCATATTCCAGGGCATGCGAGGCTTCACCACCGATGGTGTATGAGGCACTTCGTTGCAAACTTTTACAGAGCTTGCAAAAACAAGGATCTTTGCAAGGATCTTAACTCCGCATGTGTAGCCTTCTCCGTTAAGTCATTCACGACACGCTTGAACAAAATCTATGAGAAGGCAAACAAAGGTGGGAAAGAATTATTAGAAAGGAATATTGATGAGAGACACAAGTGGTCACGGGCATGTGACGAAGGAGGCATGAGATATGGTGACATGACAAGCAATCTTGTTGAGTGCTTCAACTTTGTCTTGAAGGGTGCCCGTCAGTTGCCGGTGACGGCAATAGCGGAATATACCTTTTACAAGCTAAATGAGTATTTTTTGAGGCACTCCGATGAAATCGACAAGTTGATTGCTGATAGTGAGAAGCCTCCCATGAAATATATCCGAAGAAGGTTGCCGAGTGGCTGGAGTTTCAAAGAGACAAGTCAGCCATCCAGCGAGTCACTTGTTTCGATAATGTAGAAATGAAATACCAAGTGGATGAGCCATGTGGGACAACTAGAGATGGACAATCATATGGTGCTCGCTCATTTAAGGTGGCTCTTAGGACAAGACATTGCAGTTGTGAGAGGGTTATGCCTAATGTTAAGATTTATGGTTAGGGTTAGTGGTTTTGTTAGCAATGTGGTATATTTAGCATTGTACATTTTTAATCTTATGTTCCCCTTTTTTAGATGGACAAGATTGTGAATATTCATTATGTTGACAAAGAGGCATTCATGAATGTGGATATTGTTGACAAGTATGAGGAAGTATTGATATTTTTTGAGACTCCTAGTTATGAAGAGGTTGTGGAAGAAACACGGATAAGATTAAAGTGGGTGGATGCAAGTGACCAAGTTGAATTAGTAGGAAGATATGATGTTGGGTCGGCACACAAGTGTCGAATGAAGACAATGCCTATCAAGTCCAATTTGCATTGGGTTGCATATAAGGAGGTTGTTGCATCCTCGGCAGTCAAGTCACTTGAAGTATTTGCAAGTAAGGTGGTGAAGGCTCCTCTCTTTCGTCTTGACTTGAACCAAACCTTAGCAGATGATGTGAGCAAGGTGAAAAGAGTGTGTCTCCGGCCTCCAACGGTCCGTAAGGGCGGTAATGGCCGTCGAGTTCAGCCATGGTGGTGTGCCTTTAAAGTTGAGCACAAACTGGAGAAGATCCATTCTTCTAAAATAAGGCTCGTAGCGACGGTCATACACAAGTGACTCACGTGGGTTGTGGCTTCTCAACCGAAGTACTGGAGGAACCTACAAAAATCACACGCACAATTTATATACTTCTCTAAACTACTCACAATATACTCACAATATGATAATCGACAATGTAGATACATAATTACCTCGCCTCTTTCCACAAGCACAGCACGATGCTTCTCCTCGTAATAATCATCAAGGCCGGGATATTTATCCGGCTCAAACATCCTACAAAATAAGGTACATGGATTTGTTATGATATATGGTTAAAATTATGACCACATCATATACAAAATTGTGTGAGAACTACTACAAATTATCCCAAAGATATAAATCACGAACCACATTACCAACACCAATTCTTTTCAACCTATTTTATCCTAAAGAATCTATCACAACTAATTATTAACAAATGATAGGTTCAACCTAATCCTAAAAAATGGGCTCTCTATAAATCCAATACTATACAAGTTAACTAAGAATACTTCAACAGTATATCCCCAAAATATTCATCAAACAAATCACTAATAACTCATCTTAGGGTTCCATCATGTTTGAAAAAATGCATCTACAATAGCCAATCTTGACTGAAAATAAATGGAGGATTGGGAAGAGAATACCTCAAGCAACTCGGGGGTGCTTCGATCTACTCGTTTTGCTGATCAATATAGCAGATCTGAGGGAGATTTGGTGAAGAAGAGGGAAGGGGCGGCCGCCAGTTCGTCAAGAACTGCCCGACCGGGGCTGGGACTGCGAGTGGACTGGGTTAGGCCCCCCTCGGCCCACCGCGCATTACTTCATCTAGCCCAGAAACGCCAGGGACATTGGCGTTTCACATGTGCCACGTCAGCGAAAACAGCGGGTTCAGACTGACTGTGGGCCAGGGCAGAAACGCAAGCTACCACGGTGTTTCTGTGTTGGCCGGGAACGCTAGCTTGGTCGGCGTTTGCGTGTTCATCAGAAACGCCGCGGGCCCTGGCGTTTCTAAAAGGGTCAAATCGTGAAATACTTTCACGTCGGGTTCAGTTTGCGACTAAAAACTCTGACAAGGTCAAAACAGTGATTTCGTCCCCCTTGGTAGGCACGGAAGAAAAAAAAGGTGTCCAGTCCAGATGTCGCACACCAACACGCGGCTTTCGGTCCTCTACCGAAAGGCGGAAACGCCCAGCAAAGCATGCACACGCACCGCGACGCTGCACGGACGGGTAACAGATAAAGTAGGTGATGGATGATGATGGTATTCTCCCTCGCTGTCTTTTTCCCACGGTCTCGCGGAGTCAATACTTGACCTAACGGTAGATGCTCTGCTCTCCTACCACGTAAGTGCTCACCTAGACATTCTTAGAGGAGGGCCGAAGTGTACTCCTTTTCCGTTGCAGATTAGCCTCGGCCATCTACTCGGGTTTGATCTAAGCGGGAACCTAACCCCAACACGGGCCGTGTGAAAGGAAACGGGCGCTGAGGTCCAATCAAATTTATAGCAGACGCACTGGTGCCGCATGTGGGTTTGCCTGTGATTGTCAAGTATGTATGCACGCTTCTGTCTCTGCGCTCTGCTGTGCTGTGTTGTGCGCTGAAAAGACCTCCCGTCTCAAGTTAGCACATCTTGGGCGGCGGCTTTGTTTCAAATTTCAAGTCCACCCGCCAACGCGTTGCTTCGAGTATTCGTCGACGTTGCTAGGGGTTCGTCGTTTCGTTACAGGTTAGAGCATCTACCGCCGCCATGATAAATATGACCGTCAACTACATCACAACATCTCATACTGTACTAAAATTTTAAATTCATGCAAAACCTATCGTACTACATAGATCACCTTGCTATTCTTCGTCGGAGATGTCGATCATCTCCGTACCCAGCTCCGGGTACATGGGTGGCAGCTGCAGCTCCGGCCTCCTCCTCCTCCTCCTCTATCTCCATGTCGGGTTCGGCGAAGAGCGCGGCGGTCGCTATCCGCTCCTGCCGGAGGAACTGTCGATTGGCCTCCACATATGCCTCATTCTGGATGGAGTCCAGGATGGCCTATTGCTCCGCCATCTCCGCGGCTTGGGCGACGGCGAACTCCGCCTCCTCCATGTTGAACCCCGGAGGAGGCTACTCCGCCTCGTCCTCCTCCGGATCTGCCACCTCCATCGGCTCCGGCAGCTGCTCTCCCTCCTCCGGCTGCTACTCCTCCTCCTCCGGCTTTGGGGAGTCTGAAGGCAGCCGGCAGCGATGCAGGCAGCGCGCCTAGCCTGGATCTCCTCCGCGATCTGCCTCCGGCGCTCCGGCGTGAGCATAGGGTATGTGGTGATCTTCTGTCGGACCATGGAGATGCCGGAGAGCGGGAGAGAGGAGGCGGATGGGCTTAGGTTGCGGCGCAGAGAGGGAGGAGGTGGATGGGTTAGGGTTGGGGGACGTCGGCCGGCTTAAATAGCCGGATTTCGCCTCGGGCGGCGACCCAGAGCGGCGCCACGCGGCGTTCACACCGCGGCGACGGAGGAGGCGTCCGTCGGACCGTCGGGTTTCCAGGCGATTCCGTGTGGGACCCCATCGTCAGTCCTACGTGGCGAACACGTCTGGGCGCCCACATATCCGCCCCATATTTGTGTTGGATATGAGGGGTGCCGGTCAGCCGGGTGTTTGTGGCCCGTTTGAGGCGCCCGTTTGGGTCAGATTTTCGTGACCCGTCAGTGACCGGGCGGGCCGCCCGGGCTTTTGAGGCCGGTTTGTGGCGCCCGGCTGTAGATGCTCTTAGGCCCCATCTGGTCTGAACGTGTCTTTTTATGCACAAACAGCAGACGACACAGCCCAACACGCGACTGCATCCGCAAATAATGTCCGTTTCTGATCCGTCTCGACCCATCTTGGGCGCAATTTTGATCGGTCTTTGCGATCAAACAGACACCGAACGGAAGTGCACACATCCTCTCGCCGTCTGCCTTGGGCCCGCGTGTCGGCCGTAGTTGCCTCCCACCGACCCCCATTTAATCACATGTGTGGATGGGCCCACCGGTCAGCCACCCAGCCGCCCCGGCCGCATCCTTTTTTATGGCGAAGCCATGGACTAGGAAGTCCACTTCCCCACACCGTCCCCACAACATTGCTCCCTCCATGCCCGACACCAAACCCTAGCCGCGCCGCGCCGCCTCGCTCACCGTCGGCCATCACGATTGGCTTCTGGAAGTGGGTGCCGTGCAAGAAGGCCAAGCACGACCACGAGGCAGGCTCGTCGTCCACCTCATCGGGAAGCGCGACCACCCACTCCACCTCGCCGGTGGCATTCTCGATCTCCCCTCCCGCGGCTCCAGCCTGCTTGCGAGCGTACGTCAAGGTGGACGTCTACTGTCGGTACTAGCAAACATGCACCCCATTGCCGTAGTCCGATGCCCACCTCCCCAATGGGTTGAATTTGAGCCCGGATCGGGTGCCGATCCTCCTCCTCCCCCCCTCCCCCGTGCCGGCGAGCAGCCATGCCCGCCTAGAGGAGATCAACCGTCAGCGCGCCCACATCACGTGCCAGCCGACAGGTGGTATGACATCGACTCGCTGCTCTGGGACACTTGGTTCCAGTGAAAGTGCAACTAATCCCCGGGTGGTTTTGGTAATTCATAACAACATATGTCTCATTGAACTAATGTCCATTCAAGATAAATATTTCAGGATGTTCAATGATTGGCATGGCATGGACGAGAGATGTGGACCCCTCAAAATGATAAGGACAAGGATTGGCAAAATCTCAAGACTCTACATTTTTGTTTAAGTGATCCAATATCGCATTGAGTCCATAGGAAAGCCAATACTATTAAAAGGGGATGAGATGTTGCTTAATGATCTATTTGCTCAAGTGCTTAGTGGTATCGCTCCAAAATCCTCAGCCACTTTCTCTATCCAAATATGTCCAAGCTCTAATTCCCAACTCGGCCCCACCGATATTTCCCATCCGGAGCCACCGAGTTCTTATGGACTTAGCCACAGCAAAAACCCTAACAATTTGGTCTCACCAATACGGATCTCGGTCCCACCGAGATGGCCTTGCCAGCTCTCTGTGACTTGTTGTAATCATATTGGTCTCACTGAGAAGTTGCAATCGGTCCCACCGAGATGGCTTGACTGATTCTATGTTGCCTTATTGCATCATTTCGGTCCCACCGAGATGAGGTTTGCCCTAAGCCTTAGCACATTAGTCCCACCGAGTTGTTCCCGCCAGTCCCAACAAGATTCCTAACATTCATATTTTTGTACTGATCGGTGCCACCGAGTTTTCTGATCGGTGCCACCGAGATGGGTCAAAAGTGTGTGACAGTTGAATTTTCTATGGAGGCTATATGTACCCCTCCACCCCCTCTTCCTCATTGAGGAGAGCCATCAGAACGTGCCTACACTCCCACCATTCATTTTCTCAGAGAGAACCACCTACTCATGTGTTGAGATCAAAAGATTCCATTCCCACCATTTGAACATTGATTTCTAGCCTTTCCCAAATTGCTTTCCACTCAAATCCTTCTTCCACCATAGCCAAATCTGTGAGAGAGAGTTGAGTGTTGGGGAGTCTATCATTTGAAGCACAAGAGCAAGGAGTTCGTCATCAACACATCGTCTATTACCTCAGTACTGCAGGATGCTGCTAACGCGACACTACAATCAGAGACCCTTCGACGAAACTGTGTGCGATGCAATAATTGCAAACGATGGTGTAAAAAACCGTCAAAAAAAGGTGCAAAACGTTTGCAATGACGTATGCATCAAACATGGTTCAGATTTTGGTTGCATGTGCGATTTAGGGTATATTGTTTAGTTAAATTAACTATTTGCGATGAGGAGGAACAAAAGAAACAGGCTGCCAGATGAAGGTGTGTGTGATATGCAGCATACGCTTCACTCGGATGAACTATTTGTGATTAGGCAACACAAAAGAAATGGTCAGCCAGATCAAGGTGTGTGCGATATACGACATGCGGTTCACTCGGACGAACTGTTTGCGTTGAGACAAGAGAACAAAAATGGTTCAATATAACAAGATGTGTGTGATACGCGACAAACAGGTTTATAATCAGAAATGTGTGTGGAGACCGATAATAACACAGACGATTGCTTCTAATAAGACGTATGTGATATGCTCTATCTACACAATATCTATTGGCCACTGGGGGACGGGTGGTCATTCCGATACGCCATAAGGATGCGAAGAGGCATTCTATATCAGCAAGGACTAGTTGTTCCACCAGTAGCTCATGTAAAAGAACTCTCAAGTTAAATATGCTCAGGCTGGAGCAGCCATCAGATGGGTGACTGGATGGGAAGTTGTGTTGATGTTAAATTAACTGATAGGATGGGTCCTATCTGTCAAATTAAATGACTGATATGACCCATCCCATGAGTTAATTTAACCTCGAGGTCCTTGTTTTTTTAACACATGTTAAAGAAGGTCTACCGCATTACTTTTTGACAATGTGCGATATGTGGCATACAGTTGATCCATCCGACCTGTTTGTGATGGAATAAGCTGTATGTGTTGTGGGAAAACGCTTGCTAGTGTACAACCGTTTGCGATTGATGAATTCATCATAAACGGGTTCCCTAGTGTGGTCCGTGTTCATATCATCATCATCTACTTCTTGTGCTACCTCGATGTTCCTTATATGCTAAGTTTCAATTAATTGATGGTGTTTTATGAACATGCCACCCTTTCCCGCCATTTCCCCACCTGTTTCCCGCCACCCACCGATATTGCACATAAACCTAGGCGACGCGCGACGGAGGCAACAAGCGCAGCCTGTAGCACATCCACCTTTTCCAAGTATGCCAACCCACCAAAGCGCCGCCTCTGCCATCAACCTCGTCGACGAGGAAAACCAGAAGGCGCCACGACCCGTCTAGGCCGCGGCGCTGCCCGGCAACGCGATGGACGACGCCGTGATGCGCATCATTGCCAGGGTTGAGCAGACCCTTGGCGCACGGCGCTTCAGCGCCGCAAATCAAGATAGGCATGTCAGCGCCGACAGGCTGCAGCTCGCTGCACAACATGATCGATGGCGCGCCGCAGAGCAAGCTAGGCGCGTCCACACTAGGCTGCAGCTCACCACACGGCGAGACCGTTGGAGCGCTGCAGAGCGAGAGGCGCGGCGCGCCGCACGTCAAGAGCGGATCCATCGGCCCTTGCCTGCTGTCGACACGGCATCGCAACTGGGTACACGTCCCGTCAGTACCCCCATTCCTCGCCAGGAGTGGGCAGAGGCCCTCTGCGCCGTACTTGCACCAGAGGCCGGCCACGTCGTACTTGCACCGAACGCCCATTGTGCCGTTTGCATGGGTCACGCCGTTCGCCTTGTCTGCGGCCCGCTCGATGCCAACACGCTGGTCGGTAGGCTCGACCACCTCATTGGCCCAGGTGTCCACCTAGGCGCAGTAGAGGAACATGGCCATCGCATCCTTGAGCTGGTGATCTCCGATGAAATAGCCAACTTGGAGCTCGAGATCACGCTCTAGATGTATCGCGAGCGTGTCGACCGCTTGGACCAAGGCCTTCACGAGTTCAGGCAGAGCCAAGAGCTACCGTAGGCAATGGCTGCTGGTCATGGTCTCATGGACGCATTTTATTTTGTTGAGTCATTTCGACATGGATAGTTATGTATTCACAACAATCATAGTATTGCTCTGTTTATTGCATTGTTTCAATGTGTGTACTCTGTTTTCCGTTCTTATATGTTCTATTTCAATGTGTGTATATACGCTTTCCATTCTGTATATGTGGATGATAATAGCCAGATTCAAATTAGTATATAAAAACAGATAAAAAATGGAATTCATAATATATATAGGGTCGCGCTATTCGTCACCCTGGGTGAGGAATATTTATTCTTCACCCTCCTCTATTTTAACATCAATGCACCATAATTTTACGTTCTGTAAATTTTGTCTTATTTCAGACGTAAAAAGAGAACGTAAGAAAATATATAATCGCAGTAAAATATATTTTATGTTACGTAAATTTGAAATGTAAAAACATAGTGTAAAATGTACATAAAATGTAATTTTTCTGGTCTTCTGACTTTTTTTATGCCAAATTTTACGAAGTGAATCAATATGACTGTAACTATTTGTATTTGAAACATAATTTTTTTATGAAATGATCGTAAGATTACCTCGGATGAAGAATAACATATTCTGCACCCTAGATGATGAATAGTAACACTATATATATATATATATATATTATGTGATGAATATATATATATATATATATATATATATATATATAAATATATATAATATCATCACATATACATGATGAAACTTAACTACTAGGTACAATGCATAAAATTGAAAACAAACAATAATAAAACTAATAATACCTCATATATATATATATATATTAATTGTTCATCAGTTCATCACAGAATATATATATAATATCATCACATATACATGATGATAATTAACTACTACGTACAATGCATAAAATTGAAAACAAACAATACTAAAACTAATAATCCCTCCTGGGGCCAGTATTCCGGCAGCCCCTCGCCAGCAGCTCCCTGGTGCGCGGCGTCTTCCCAGTGCGGAGGCAGTACTCCGCCTCCTCCGCCTTGCATCGCTTGACGTACCTGTAACGCCCCGAACACACCCGCCGGTGGTCGTTACTCCTGGCGGGATCTAGACTGGCCCCACAGATCAATACCAGTCTTTTCTGCGCACTTTGTCCTCACTCGTGCGCATCCGGGAGCAACTTCCCGGTCGATCACCCATCCTGAAACTACTCCAAGCTGAGCACGCTTAACTTTGGAGTTTTGACTGAATGGGCTCCCGGAAAAGAAGGAATTCCTTATTGATATGAGTAGTCTATCATCCCTAATAAGCCAGGCTATCACATACACCCCCACTCAGAGGAACCGACGTCCTCGTTGGGCCACAGGAACATTCCCTCTTGGCACATATGTCTGCGCATACAGTCCGGTACATGTGCCATGTCGTGTGCCATAATGGGTCACAAACGTCATGAACAACATGACCGCGCACCTGTCCGCAAACATCCGTGTAACCGCGAGAACCTAGCTCTGATACCCACTTGTAACGCCTCGGACACACCCGCCGGTGGTCGTTAGTCCTGGCGGGATCTAGATTGGCCCCACAAATCAATACCAGTCTTTTCTGCGCACTTTGTCATCACTCGTGCGCACCCGGGAGCAACTTCCCGGTCGGTCGCCCGTCCTGAAACTACTCCAAGCTGAGCACACTTAACTTTGGAGTTCTGACCGAACGGGCTCCCGGAAAAGAAGAAATTCCTTATTGATATGAGTAGTCTATCATCCCTAATAAGCCAGGCTATCACAGTACCAATCTTCCTCTTGCTGGTGGACGAGCGCGAACGATCTTGCCATTTCGTTGGGCGCCAACCAGAGCTCCTCATCGGTGGCACGCTGGAGCTCATCGGCCCACCTCCATGCAGTGACGAGGTGCCCAACGCCTTTGACCTTCCTCGCGAAGTACCCGTCTTCGTACACCTCCTCCGCGCGACGACACGCCCGCCCCCAAAGCTCCGTCGCCTCCTTTTTCTAGGCGGCATCACGGACTTCATTGGCCGCCTGGTACCTGGCTTCCTCCTCTGCCATCTCCTTCTTGAACGCCACTTGCCTGGCTTTCTCAGCCGGCGGCAGCGACTTCCACAGACAAAGATTGTACTGACCCCAAAACCAATCCAAAGTTGGGGGGTCCGGCGCAACCTCGTCCGGTGGCGCGTAGGGGTCCTCGTCGCTGCTATTCGAGTGAGCGTCCTTGGGGGGCGGCGACTCCTCGTCAGCGCGTGGGCTGAAAGGCGGTGCCACGACAGATATTTGAGAGAGAGAGAGAGAGGGAGCGAGGGGAGGATGTAGATGAGAATACATGCAGGATGACATGAGCAAGGTAGTATTTATTGGCGGCCGGAGTCTAGATCAACGGGAACAGTACACACGCCGGTCGCCAAAATTTATGAGTACTGTAGTTTGAATTACACACGATTCCCGCAGCAAAATCCGTGTGTGAACATAATAGCTGGCGGTTTGCAATATAGAACTGTGTCTGATTAATGACCCGCAAGATAGAGTGCCAATCTTGTGGGGGGCGGTTGTCTTGCCAGATCTTTACATTTTCCTTTTTGAACACCAGATATTTACATCGTCTGATGATTTTTTAACTCGCACACAAGTACACAAAAATATGATTTTTCAAACCGTTATGGTTAGCCGTTGCATGTAGATGTAGTTCAAATTTGAATTACAGTCATTAAATGGCTAGAAAATCACTTAAATGTCTTTAAAAGGTCAAATGACCCATGAAATTTTCCAAATTTTCATATGACAGTTGTATTAGTGCACGTTAAATGTAGAAAAAAAATTGAAGGCCGTAAGAGGAAGTTATCTCCCGTTCGTCATCAAACATGCATTGTTCCCTCTCGGAACTACGAGCCTTCTAGTGAGTTGCTCCGGTTTATGAGGGGGTGTGTCCAAACTTTCTTCAAATAGGCCAATTTTTTTACCACATCATCTTGGTGGCATGACATTACATCAAGCAAGGTTTCATGTTTTTCTGATCAATTTTTTAAATCTTTTGGAATTAAAATGCCATGGCACTCCATGCATGTGCCCATGCCGTGATACCAATATGTTTGAAAATTCCTTCTAATTTACTGCACATGGAATTAACTCGCACACAAGTACACAAATATGATTTTTCAATACGTTATGGTTAGCTCTTGCATGTAGATGTAGTTCAAATTTGAATTACGGTCATTAAATGGCTAGAAAATCACTTAAATGTCTTTAAAAGGTCAAATGACCCCTGAAGTTTTCCAAATTTTCACATGAGAGTTGTATTAGTGCACGTTAAATGTAGAAAAAAATTGAAGGCCGTAAGAGGAAGCTATCTCCCGTTTGTCATCAAACAAGCATTGTTCCCTCTCGGAACCACGAGTCTTCTAGTGAGTTGCTCCGCTTTGTGAGGGGGGTGTCCAAACTTTCGCCAAACAGGCCAATTTTTTTACCACATCATCTTGATAGAATGACATTACATCAAGCAAGGTTCATGTTTTTCTGATCATTTTTTAATTTTTCAGAATTAAAATGCCATGGCACTCCATGCATGTGCCCATGCCGTGAGACCAATATGTTTGAAAATTCCTTCTAATTTACTGCACATGGAATTAACTCACACATAAGTACACAAAAATGATTTTTCAACCCGTTATGGTTAGCCGTTGCATGTAGAGGTAGTTTAAATTTGAATTACGGTCATTAAATGGCTAGAAAATCAATTAAATGTCTTTAAAAGGTAAAATGACCCCTGAAATTTTTCAAATTTTCACATGGCAATTGTATTAGTGCATGCTACGTCTTGAGCTTGCGTTGGTTTTGCTTGAAGAGGAAAGGGTGATGCAGCAAAGTAGCATAAGTATGTCCCTCGGTTTTTGAGAACCAAGGTATCAATCCAGTAGGAGGCTCCTCAAAAGTCCCACGCACCTACACAAACAAACAAGAACCTCGCAACCAACGCAAAAAAGGGGTTATCAATCCCTTCACGGCCACTTGCGAAAGTGAGATCTGATAGAGATAATATGATAAGATGAATATTGGTATTTTTAGGATATAGATTGGAAAAGTAAAGATGCAAATAAAAGTAGATGGTAAACTTATATGATAAAAGATAGACCCGGGGGCCATAGGTTTCACTAGTGGCTTCTCTCAAGATAGCATAAGTATTACGGTGGGTGAACAAATTACTGTCGAGCAAATGATAGAAAAGCGAATAATTATGAGATTATCTAGGCATGATCATGTATATAGGCATCACGTCCATGACAAGTAGATCGACTCCTGCCTGCATCTACTACTATTACTCCACACATCGACTGACTCCTGCCTGCATCTTGAGTATTAAGTTCATAAAGAATAGAGTAACACATTAAGAAAGATGACATGATGTAGAGGGATAAACTCATGCAATATGATATAAACCCCATCTTTTTATCCTCGATGGAAACAATACAATACGTGCCTTGCTGCCCCTGTTGTCACTGGGAAAGTACACCGCAAGATTGAACCCAAAGCTAAGCACTTCTCCCATTGCAAGAAAGATCAATCTAGTAGGCCAAACCAAACTGATATTTCGAAGAGACTTGCAAATATAACTTAATCACACATAAAAGAATTCAAAGGAGATTCAAATATTTCTCATAGATAAACTTGATCATGAACCCAAAATTCATCGGATCTCGACAAACACACCACAAAAAGAGTTACATCGAATAGATCTCCAAGAAGATCAAGGAGAACTTGGTATTGAGAATCAAAGAGAGAGAGAAGAAGCCATCTAGCTAATAACTATGGACCCGAAGGTCTGTGGTAAACTACTCAGAACTCATCGGAAGGGCCTTGGAGATGATGTAGAGGCCCTTTGTGGTCGATTCCCCCTCCGGCAGAGCCAGCAAAGGCTCGAAGATGGGATCTCGCAGATACAGAAGGTTGAAGCGGTGGAATTAGGTTTTCGTGGTTTGTTCTGATGTTCTCAGGGTACATGGGTATATAGGAGGAAGAAGTAGGTCGGTGGGCGCCCAAGGGCCCACGAGGGTGGGGGCGCCCACTTGTAGGGGGCGCGCCGGGCACCCTCGTGGCCGCCTCGCTTGTTGCTTGACTTCCACTCCAAGTCTCCAAGTTTGCATTTGTTCCAAAAAGATCGCTCCCGAAGGTTTCATCACGTTTGGACTCTGTTTGATATTCCTTTTCTTCGAAACACTGAAATAGGCAAAAAAACAGCAATTCGGGTTGGGCTAGTAGGTTAGTCCCGAAAATGATATAAAAGTGTAAAGTAAAGCCCATAAACATCCAAAACGGGTAATATAATAGCATGGAACAATCAAAAAAATATAGATACGTTGGAGACGTATCAAGTATCCCCAAGCTTAATTCATGCTCGTCCTCGAGTAGGTAAATGATAAAAACAGAATTTTTGATGTGGAATGCTACCTAGCATAACTCTCAATGTAATTTTCTTTATTGTGGCATGAATGTTCAGATCCAAATGATTCAAAATAAAAGTTCATATTGACATAAGAAATAACATGGATAAAGAAAGTTATCCCTACAAAATCATATAGTCTGGCTGTTGCTCTATCTTCATCACACAAAGTATTTAATCATGCACAACCCCGATGACAAGCCAAGCAATTGTTTCATACTTTAGTAATCTCAAACGTTTTCAACTTTCACGCAATACATGAGCGTGAGCCATGGACATATCACTATATGTGGAATAGAATGGTGGTTGTGGAGTAGACAGAAAGGAGAAGATAGTCTCACATCAACTAGGAGTATCAACGGGCTATAGAGATGCCCATTAATAGATATCAATGCGAGTGAGTAGGGATTGCCATGCAACAGATGCACTAGAGCTATAAATGTATGAAAGCTCAACAAAAGAAACTAAGTGGGTGTGCATCCAACTCACTTGCTCACGAAGACCTAGGGCATTTTGAGGAAGCCCATCATTGGAATATACAATCCAAGTTCTTATAATGAAAAATTCCTAGTAGTATATGAAAGTGACAACATAGGAGACTCTCTATCATGAAGATCATGGAGCTAGCTTGAAGCAAAAGTGTGGTAAAAAGGATAGTAGCATTTTCCCTTCTCTCTTTTTCTCTCATTTTTTTATTTGGCCTTTCTCTTCTTTCTTTTTATTTGGCCTTTCCTTTTTTATATAAAGTCCGAATTCTCATCCCGACTTGTGGGGGAATCATAGTCTCCATCATCCTTTCCTCACTGGGACAATGCTCTAATAATGAAGATCATCACACTTTTATTTACTTACAACTCAAGATTACAACTCGATACTTAGAACAAGATATGACTCTATATGAATGACTCCGGCGGTGTACCGGGATATGCAATGAATCAAGAGTGACATGTATGAAAATTATGAAGGTGGCCTTGCCACAAATACGATGTCCACTACATGATCATGCAAAGAGCAATATGACAATGATGATGCGTGTCATATAAACGGAACGGTGGAAAGTTGCATGGCAATATATCTCGGAATGGCTATGGAAATGCCATAATAGGTAGGTATGGTGGCTGTTTTGAGGAAGGTATATGGTGGGTGTGTGGTACCGGCGAAAGTTGCGCGGCACAAGAGAGGCTAGCAATGGTGGAAGGTGAGAGTGCGTATAATCCATGGACTCAACATTAGTCAGAAAGAACTCATATACTTATTGCAAAAATCTACAAGTCATTGAAAACAAAGTACTATGCGCATGCTCCTAGGTGGATAGATTGGTAGGAAAATACCATCGCTCGTCCCTGACCGCCACTCATAAGGAAGACAATCAATAAATAAAACTGTGCTCCAACTTCATCACAAAGTGGTTCACCATAGGTGCATGCTACGAGAATCACAAACTTCAACACAAGTGTTCTTTAAATTCATAATCACCCAACTAGCATGACTCTAATATTACCACCTCTATATCTCAAAACAATTATCAAGTATCAAATTAATCATAGCATCCAATTCACTTTCTATGATAGTTTTTATTATACCCAACTTGGATGCCCATCATTCTAGGACCAATTTTATAACCATAGCAAATACCATGCTGTTCTAAAAGACTCTCAAAATAATATAAGTGAAGCATGAGAGATCAACAATTTCTACAAAATTAAACCACCGCCGTGCTCTAAAAGATATAAGTGAAGCACTAGAGCAAAGATTATCTAGCTCAAAAGATATAAGTGAAGCACATAGTGTATTCTAATAAATCCTAAATCAAGTGGGCTTCTCCCAAAAGGTGTGTACAGCAAGGATGATTGTGGCAAACTAAAAATCAAAGACTAATATCATACAAGACGCTCCAAGCAAAACACATATCATGTGGCGAATAAAAATATAGCTCCAAGTAAAGTTACCGATAGACGAAGACGAAAGAGGAGATGCCTTTCGGGGAATCCCCAAGCTTAGGCTCTTGGTTATCCTTGAATATCTTGGGGTGCCATGGGCATCCCCAAGCTTAGGCTCTTGCCACTCCTTATTCCATAATCCATCAAATCTTTACCCAAAACTTGAAAACTTCACAACACAAAACTCAACAGGAAATCTCATAAGCTTCGTTAGTGCAAGAAAGAAAAACCACCACATAAGGTACTGTAATGAACTCATTCTTTATTTATATTGGTGTTAAACCTACTGTATTCCAACTTCTCTATGGTTCATACCCACCGATACTAGCCATAGATTCATCAAGCAAACAACACATGAAAAACAGAATTAGTCAAAAACAGAACAGTCTGTATAAATCTGTAACTCTCGAATACTTCTGGAACTCTAAAAATCCACCAAAATAGGAAGTCCTCGGAAATTTGTCTATTGATCTACAGAAAAAAGAATCAACGCAAAAGCACGTTTCTGTGAATTACCAAACTTATTTTCGTGCGCGCAAAAGTTTCAGTTTTTCAGCAGAATCAAATTAACTATCACCGTAGGTTATCCTATAGGTTCTACTTGGCACAAACACTAATTAAAACATAAAAACACATCTAAACAGAAGATAGATGAAAAATTTATTAAATAACAGCAAGGAAAAATATTGGGTTGTCTCCAAACAAGCGCTTTTCTTTAAAGACTTTTTAGCTAGGCATTGAGATTTCAATGATGCTCACATGAAAGACAAGAATTGAAGCACAAAGAGAGCATCATAAAACATGTGACAAACACACTTAAGTCTAACATACTTCCTATGCATAGGCATCTTGTAAGCAAACAAATTATCAAGGCAAGCAAAAACTAGCATATGCAAGGAAGAACAAAGAGATGATAGCAATCTAGCATGAAGAGAGGTAATTTAGTAACATGAAAATTTATACAACCATATTTTCCTCTCTCATAATAATTACATGTATGATCATAAGCAAATTCAACAAAATAGCTATCACATAAAATATTTTCAACACGATCAACATGCATGCGAAGTTGACACTCTTCCAAAATAGTGGGATTAACATTAACTAAAGTCATGACCTCTCCAAGCCCACTTTTATCTAAAATTTCATAAGATTGAGCAAAATCCAAATATGTGGGATCTAAAGTTGACACTCTTCCAAACCCACTTTCAATAATATTGCAAACACCATTATCAATCTCATATTCATCATGGGGGTTAAATAAATTTTCAAGATCAAGAGAAGAATCACCCCAATCATGATCATTGCAACAAAAAGTAGACATAGCAAAACTAGCATCCCCAAGCTTAGGGTTTTGCATATTATTAGCACAATTGACATCAAGAGAATTTATAGTAACATCATTGCAATCATGCTTTTTATTCAAAGAGTTATCGTGAATCTCTTCATAAATTTCTTCATCATAATTTTCAGACTCACGAATTTCAAGCAAAGCTTCATAAAGATAATCTAGTGCACAAAACTCACTAGCAATTGGTTCATCATAATTGGATCTCTTAAAAAGATTAGCAAGCGGATGAGGATCCATAGATCTTAGCTTCTATATTTAGCAATAAATAAACAACTATTCCAACTAAATAACCAAACGAGCCAAGACATCAAAGCAAATGAAAAGACGAACAGAAGAAGGGCGAATAAAGCAGCAAGGGTGAAGTGGGGGAGAGGAAAAAGATAGGCAAATGGAAAATAATGCAATGCGAGGGAGATGAGTTTGTGATGGGTACTTGGTATGTCTTGACTTGAGCGAAGACCTCCCCGGCAACGGCGCTAGAAATCCTTATTGCTACCTCTTGAGCTTGCGTTGGTTTTCCGTGAAGAGGAAAGGGTGATGCAGCAAAGTAGCGTAAGTATTTCCCTCAATTTTTGAGAACCAAGGTATTAATCAAGTAGGATGCTCCTCAAAAGTCCCACACACCTACACAAACAAACAAGAACCTCGCAACCTACGCAATACAGGGGTTGTCAATCCCTTCACGGCCACTTGCAAAAGTGAGATCTGATAGAGATAATATGATAAGATAAATATTTTTTGGTATTTTTATGATATAGATTGGAAAAGTAAAGATGCAAATAAAAGCAGATGGAAACTTATATGATAAAAGATAGACCCAGGGGCCATAGGTTTAACTAGTGGCTTCTCTCAAGATAGCATAAGTATTACAGTGGGTGAACAAATTACTGTCGAGCAATTGATAGAAAAGCGAATAATTATGAGATTATCTAGGCATGATCATGTATATAGGCATCATGTCCATGACAAGTAGATCGACTCCTGCCTGCATCTACTACTATTACTCCACACATCGACCGACTCCTGCCTGCATCTAGAGTATTAAGTTCATAAATAACAGAGTGACGCATTAAGAAAGATGACATGATGTAGAGGGATAAACTCATGCAATATGATATAAACCCCATCTTTTTATCCTCGATGGCAACAATACAATACATGCCTTGCTGCCCCTGCTGTCAGTGGGAAAGGACACCGCAAGATTGAACCCAAAGCTAAGCACTTCTCCCATTGCAAGAAAGATCAATCTAGTAGGCCAAACCAAACTAATAATTCGAAGAGACTTGCAAAGATAACTTAATCACACATAAAAGAATTCAGAGGAGATTCAAATATTTCTCATAGATAAACTTGATCATAAACCCAAAATTCACCGGATCTCGACAAACACACCACAAAAAGAGTTACATCGAATAGATTGATGTCTACTACACAACCTTCTTCTTGTAGACGTTGTTGGGCCTCCAAGTGCAGAGGTTTGTAGGACAGTAGCAAATTTCCCTCAAGTGGATGACCTAAGGTTTATCAATCCGTGGGAGGTGTAGGATGAAGATGGTCTCTCTCAAGCAACCCTGCAACCAAATAACAAAGAGTCTCTTGTGTCCCCAACACACCCAATACAATGGTAAATTGTATAGGTGCACTAGTTCGGCGAAGATATGGTGATACAAGTGCAATATGGATAGTAGATATAGGTTTTTGTAATCTGAAATTATAAAAACAGCAAGGTAACTAATGATAAAAGTGAGCGTAAACGGTATTGCAATGGTAGGAAACAAGGCATAGGGTTCATACTTTCACTAGTGCAAGTCCTCTCAACAATAATAACATACTTGGATCATATAACTATCCCTCAACATGCAACAAAGAGTCACTCCAAAGCCACTAATAGCGGAGAACAAACGAAGAGATTATGGTAGGGTATGAAACCACCTCAAAGTTATCCTTTCTGTTCTATCTATTCAAGAGTCCGTAGTAAAATAACATGAAGCTATTCTTTCCGTTCAATCTTTCATAGAGTTCATACTAGAATAACACCTTAAGACACAAATCAACCAAAACCATAATGTCACCTAGATACTCCATTGTCACCTCAAGTATCCGTGGGCATGATTATATGATATGCATCACACAATCTCAAATTCATCTATTCAACCAACACAAAGTACTTCAAGGAGTTCCCCAAAGTTTCTACCAGAGAGGCAAGACGAAAACATGTGCCAACCCCTATGCATAGGTTCATGGGCGGAACGCGCAAGTTGATCACCAAAACATACATCAAGTGGATCACGTGATATCTCATTGTCACCACAGATAAGCACGGCAAGACATACATAAAGTGTTCTCAAATCCTTAAAGACTCAATCCGATAAGATAACTTCAAGAGGAAAAGTCAATTCATCACAAGAGAGTAGAGGGGGAGAAACATCATAAGATCCAACTATAATAGCAAAGCTCGCGATACATCAAGATCGTGCCATAGAGAGAACACGAGAGAGAGAGAGATCAAACACATAGCTACTGGTACATACCCTCAGCCCCGAGGGTGAACTACTCCCTCCTCGTCATGGAGAGCGCCGGGATGATGAAGATGGCCACCGGTGAGGGATCCCCCTCCGGCAGGGTGCCGGAACAGGCTCCCGAGAGGTTTTTGGTGGCTACAGAAGCTTGCGGCGGCGGAACTCCCGATCTATTGTGTGTTTTGATGTTTTTAGGGTATATGGGAATATATAGGCGAAAGAAGTCGGTCGGGGGAGCCTCAAGGGGCCCACGAGACAGGGGGCACACCTAGTAGGGGGGCACCCTCATGGCCACCTCGAAGCTTCCTTTACTTCAACTCCAAGTCTCCTGGATCACATCCGTTCCAAAAATAAGGCTCCCGAAGGTTTCATTCCGTTTGGACTCCGTTTGATATTCCTTTTCTTTGAAACACTGAAATAGGCAATAAAACAACAATATGGGCTTGGCCTCCGGTTAATAGGTTAGTCCCAAAGGTAATATAAAAGTGTATAATAAAGCTCATGATCATTCAAAACAGATAATAAAATAGCATGAATGCTTCATAAATTATAGATACGTTGGAGACGTATCAGCGTGCCCAAGCTTAATTCCTGCTCGTCCTCGAGTAGGTAAATGATAAAAGAAAGAATTTATGAAGTGTGAATGCTAGCAGGTGCACAAGTTTGATCAATGATAATTTCAGTCACCTTTCCTAGCATGATTTTACGTCATAACAGTAGTTCATCTCGTAAAACTTCTCAAGATCAAGTAACAAACAATCCACATGTTAAAGCATAGACCATAAACTTTCTCTTGAAAACTAGCAAACTTCATTCTTAGTCATCAAACAATTACAATTCATCTTATTTTCAGGAAGAGTCTATGTCAGAGCTTCGATTTAGCAAACTCCACATACTCAACTATCATATAGTCTTCTACAATTACTAACACTCACGCAATACTTATGGTTATGGAGTTTTAATCAGACACTGGGAAAGATAGGGGCTTATAGTGTTGCCTCCCAACGTATTCACCTTTGGGTGATGTCAACAATAATAGTTCATGCTAACTTACATCCAATTGGATATATGTATATATCAGGATCTTTCCAACACGAGGTGCTTGCCAAAGGATAAAATGAAAAAGGGAAAGGTGAAGATCACCTTGACTCTTGCATAAAGTAAAAGACATAAAGTAAAAGATAGGCCCTTCGCAGAGGGAAGCAGAGGTTGTCATGTGCTTTTAGGGTTGGATGCACAAAATCTTAATGCAAAAGAACGTCACTTTATATTGCCACTTGTATATGGACCTTTATTATGCAGTCCATCGCTTTTATTGCTTCCATAACAAGGTCGTATAAAGCTTATTTTCTTCACACTAATAGATCATACATATTTAGAGAGCAATTTTTATTGCTTACTCCGATGACAACTTACTTGAAGGATCTTACTCAATCCATAGGTAGGTATGGTGGACTCTCATGGCAAAAACTGGGTTTAAGGATATTTTGAAGCACAAGTAGTATCTCTACTTGGTGCAAGGAATTTTGGCTAGCATGCGGGGGAAAGGAAAGCTCAACATGTTTGAATGATTCATGACAATATACTTTAATTGGGATGTGAGAAAACATAACCCATTGCGTTGTCTTCTTTGTCCAACATCAAATCTTTAGCATGTCATACTTAATGAGTGCTCACAATTATAAAAGATGTCTAGGATAGTATATTTATATGTGAAATCTCTCTTCCTTCAATATTCTTTCATGAATTGTTCAAATGACCAATACAATGTTTGCTAATCTTCAATAAATTTACAACCTCTACTTCTTAGATGTGAAGTCATTACTCCCCATGGGATAAGCAAATGAGACATATATAATTTCAGATTTATGACAATCAACTCATTCAACAATTTACTCATAGGATATAAGTGAAGCACACGAGTAAATGAAAAACTACTCCAAAAAGATATAAATGAAGATCAATGAGTAGCTAAATAATTATGTAACTATGTGAAGACTCTCTCTCATTTAAGAATTTCAGATCTAGGTATTTTATTCAAACAACAAGCAAAACAAAATAAAACGGCATTGCAAGTATAGCACAACTCATGTGAAGAAGCAAAATTAGGTTCAACCGATACTAACCGATAATTGTTGAAGAAGAAAGGTGGGATGCCTAACGAGGCCTCTCCAAGCTTAGATTCTTGAGACTTCTTGAAGTGTATTCTTGGGGTGCCTTGGTCATCCCCAATCTTGAACTTTTGTGTCTCCTTAATTCCTCTCATATCATGGTTTCTCTTTTTATCAAATGCTTCATCCACACCAAACTCAACAAGAACTCGTGAGATAGGTTAGTATAAACCAATGCAAAACCTTATCTTTTTCTACTGTAACAAATCACTAAAATTATTATTCAACATTGCATACTAAATGCCTCTGCATATTTAATACTCCTATCCTAGAATCATTAAACAAGCAAACATATGCAAACAATGCAACCATAACAGCAATCTGCCAAAACAGTATAGTCTGTAAAGAATGCAAGATTCATCATACTACCCTAACTCCAAAAATTATGAGAAAAATACTAAGCTGTATAAGATTTATCAGAGCTAAATATGCAAAAAAAAAATCAACATTATACCATTCTCTGACTCTTCTAGGGAATTTTTGCAATAGCGGTAAACTTTCTGTTTTCAAATAGCAACATGTATACTAGCAAAATAAGCATGGTAAAGGCTATCCTTGACATTTTTATTGAAAATAAAGATGCAAAACATTATTCTAGATAACATCAAGCAAATAATAACAAAATAAAATGACGCTCCAAGCAAAACACATATCATGTGGCGAATAAAAATATAGCTCCAAGTAAAGTTACCGATGAACAAAGACGAAAGAGGGGATGCCTTCCGGGGCATCCCCAAGCTTAGGCTTTTGGTTGTCCTTGAGTATTACCTTGGGGTGACTTAGGCATCCCAAAGCTTAGGCTCCTGCCACTCCTTATTCCATAGTCCATTGAATCTTTACCCAAAACTTGAAAACTTCACAACACAAAACTCAACAGAAAACTCGTAAGCTCCGTTAGTATAAGAAAATAAAACCACCACTTAGGTACTGTAATGAACTCATTCTAAATTCATATTGGTGTAATATCTACTGTATTACAACTTCTCTATGGTTCATACCCTCCGATACTACTCCTAGATTCATCAAAATAAGCAAACAACCTATAGAAAACAGAATCTGTCAAAAACAGGACAGTCTGTAGTAATCTGTATCAAACGTATACTTCTGGAACTCCAAAAATCCTACCAAATTAGGAAGTCCTAAGAAATTTGTGTACTAATCCATATAAAAAATAATCAGATCAATAACACGTTTCTGTGAATTACCAAAACCAATTTACTGGGAGAAAAAGTTTCTGATTTTCAGCAGGATCAACACAACTATCACCGTAAGCTATCCTAAAGGCTTACTTGGCACTTTATTGAAACAAAAGCTATAAAACATGATTACTGCAGTAGCTTAATCATGTGAACACACGAAAACAGTAGGGATAAATATTGGGTTGTCTTCCAACAAGCGCTTTTCTTTAATGCCTTTCTAGCTAGGTATGATGATGACAATGATGCTCACATAAAAGATAAGAATTGAAAAATAACGGGAGCATCATGAAGCATATTACTAGCACATTCAAGCCTAACCCACTTCCTATGCATAGGGATTTTATGAGCAAACAACTTATGGGAACAATAATCAACTAGCATAGGAAGGTAACAAGCATAACTTCAAGAGCACATAGAGAGAAAACTTTCCACTGTATTATCCGGAAATATGCCCTAGAGGCAATAATAAAAGTATTATTATTATATTTCCTTGTTCATGATAATTGTCTTTTATTCATGCTATAATTGTATTATCCGGAAATCGTAATACACGTGTGAATACATAGACCACAATATGTCCCTAGTGAGCCTCTAGTTGACTAGCTCGTTGTGATCAACAGATAGTCATGGTTTCCTGGCTATGGACATTGGATGTCGTTGATAACGGGATCACATCATTAGGAGAATGATGTGATGGACAAGACCCAATCCTAAGACTAGCACAAAAGATCGTGTAGTTCATTTGCTAGAGCTTTGCCAATGTCAAGTATCTCTTCCTTCGACCATGAGAGCGTGTAACTCCTGGATACCGTAGGAGTGCTTTGGGTGTATCAAACGTCACAACGTAACTGGGTGACTATAAAGGTGCACTACAGGTATCTCCGAAAGTATCTATTATTTTATGCGGATCGAGACTGGGATTTGTCACTCCGTGTAAACGGAGAGGTATCTCTGGGCCCACTCGGTAGGACATCATCATATGCGCAATGTGACCAAGGAGTTGATCACGGGATGATGTGTTACGGAACAAGTAAAGTGACTTGCCGGTAACGAGATTGAACAAGGTATTGGATACCGACGATCGAATCTCGGGCAAGTAACATACCGATAGACAAAGGGAATTGAATACGGGATTGATTAAGTCCTTGACATCGTGGTTCATCCGATGAGATCATCGTGGAACATGTGGGAGCCATCATGGGTATCCAGATCCCGCTGTTGGTTATTGACCGGAGAACGTCTCGGTCATGTCTACATGTCTCCCGAACCCGTAGGGTCTACACACTTAAGGTTCGATGACGCTAGGGTTATAAAGGAAGTTTGTATGTGGTTACCGAATGTTGTTCGGAGTCCTGGATGAGATCCCGGACGTCACGAGGAGTTCCGGAATGGTCCGGAGGTAAAGATTTATATATGGGAAGTCCTATTTTGGCCACCGAAAAATGTTCGGGATTTTTCGGTATTGTACCGGGAAGGTTCTAGAAGGTTCCGGAGTGGGGCCCACCTGCATGGGGGGACCCACATGGACGTGGGTAGTGGGGGCAAGGCCCCACACCCCTGGTCAAGGCGCACCAAGATCCCCCTTAGAAGGAATAAGATCATATCCCGAAGGGATAAGATCAAGATCCCTAAAAAGGGGGGATAACAATCGGTGGGGAAGGAAATAATGAGATTTCTTTCCTCCCACCTTGGCCAACGCCCCAATGGACTTGGAGGGCAAGAAACCAGCCCCTCCACCCCTATATATAGTGGGGAGGTGCATGGGAGCTATAGACGAAGTTCTGGTGCAGCCCTCCCCCTCTCACAAGTACTCCTCCTCTCCCGCGGTGCTTGGCGAAGCCCTACAGGATTGCCACGCTCCTCCACCACCACCACGCCGTTGTGCTGCTACTGGATGGAGTCTTCCTCAACCTCTCCCTCTCTCCTTGCTGGATCAAGGCTTGGGAGACGTCACCGGGCTGTATGTGTGTTGAACGCGGAGGTGCCGTGCGTTCGGCACTTGATCATCGGTGATTTGAATCACGACGAGTACGACTCCATCAACCCCGTTCACTTGAACGCTTCCGCTTAGCGATCTACAAGGGTATGTAGATGCACTCTCTTTCTACTCGTTGCTGGTCTCTCCATAGATAGATCTTGGTGACACGTAGGAAAATTTTGAATTTCTGCTACGTTCCCCAACAGTGGTATCAGAGCCAGGTTTATTGCGTAGATTCTTTGCACGAGTAGAACACAAAGTAGTTGTGGGCGTTGATGTTGTTCAATATGCTTACCGTTACTAGTCCAATCTTGTTTCGACGGTATTGTGGGATGAAGCGGCCCGGACCGACCTTACACGTACTCTTACGTGAGACAGGTTCCACTGATTGACATGCACTTGGTGCATAAGGTGGCTAGCGGGTGCCAGTCTCTCCCACTTTAGTCGGAACGGATTCGATGAAAAGGGTCCTTATGAAGGGTAAATAGCAATTGGCATATCACGTTGTGGTCTTGCGTAGGTAAGAAACGTTCTTGCTAGAAACCCATAGCAGCCACGTAAAACATGCAACAACAATTAGAGGACGTCTAACTTGTTTTTGCAGGGTATGCTTTGTGATGTGATATGGCCAGAAGAATGTGATGAATGATATGTGATGTATGAGATTGATCATGTTCTTGTAATAGGATTCACGACTTGCATGTCGATGAGTATGACAACCGGCAGGAGCCATAGGAGTTGTCTTTATTTTTTGTATGACCTGCGTGTCATTGAAGAACGCCATGTAACTTACTTTACTTTATTGCTAAACGCGTTAGCCATAGAAGTAGAAGTAGTCGTTGGCGTGACAACTTCATGAAGACACGATGATGGAGATCATGGTGTCATGCCAGTGACGATGATGATCATGGAGCCCCGAAGATGAAGATCAAAAGGAGCAAAAATGATATTGGCCATATCATGTCACTATTTGATTGCATGTGATGTTTATCATGTTTATGCATCTTGTTTACTTAGGACGACGGTAGTAAATAAGATGATCCCTTACAAAATTTCAAGAAGTGTTCTCCCCTAACTGTGCACCGTTGCTACAGTTCGTCGCTTCTAAGCACCACGTGATGATCGGGTGTGATGGATTCTTACGTTCACATACAACGGGTGTAAGACAGTTTTACACAGCGAAAACACTTAGGGTTAACTTGACGAGCCTAGCATGTGCAGACATGGCCTCGGAACACGGAGACCGAAAGGTCGAGCATGAGTCGTATGGTAGATACGATCAACATGAAGATGTTCACCGACGTTAACTAGTCCGTCTCACGTGATGATCGGACACGGGCTAGTTGACTCGGATCATGTAATCACTTAGATGACTAGAGGGATGTCTATCTGAGTGGGAGTTCATAAGATGAACTTAATTATCCTGAACATAGTCAAAAGACCTTTTGCAAATTATGTCGTAGCTCGCGCTATAGTTCTACTGTTTAGATATGTTCCTAGAGAAAATATAGTTGAAAGTTGATAGTAGCGATTATGCGATCAGTAGAAAGCTTATGTCCTTAATGCACCGCTCAGTGTGCTGAACCCCAACGTCGTTTGTCGATGTTGCGAACATCGGACATACACGTTTTGATAACTACGTGATAGTTCAATTAAATGGTTTAAGTAGAGGCACCAAAGACGTTTTCGAAACATCGCGGAACATATGAGATGTTTCGAGGGCTGAAATTGGGATTTCAGGCTCGTGCCCACGTCAAGAGGTATAAGACCTCCGACGATTTTCTTAGCCTGCAAACTAAGGGAGAAAAGCTCAATCGTTGAGCTTGTGCTCAGATTGTCTGAGCACAACAATCACTTGAATCGAGTGGGAGTTGATCCTCCAGATGAGATAGTGATGTTTCCCCAAAGTCATTGCCACGAAGCTGCTAGAGCTTCGTGATTAACTATAACATATCAGGGATAGATATGATGATCCTTGAAATATTCATGATGTTTGACACCGTGAAAGTAGAAATCAAGAAGGAGCATCAATTGTTGATGGTTGGTGAAACCACTAGTTTCAAGAAGGGCAAGGGAACAAAGGGATACTTCATGAAACGGCAATTCAGCTGCTGCTCTAGTGAAGAAACCCAAGGTTGAACCCAAACCCGAGACTAAGTGCTTCTGTAATAAGGGGAACAACCACTGGAGCAGCATTACCCTAGATACTTGGTAGATGAGAAGGCTGGCAAGGTCGATAGAAGTATATTGGATATACATTATGTTAATGTGTACTTTACTAGTACTCCTAGTAGCACCAGGGTATTGGATACCGGTTCGGTTGCTAAGTGTTAGTAACTCGAAATAAAAGCTACGGAATAAACGGAGACTAGCTAAAGGTGAGCTGACGATATATGTTGGAAGTGTTTCCAAGGTTGATATGATCAAGCATCGCACGCTCCCTCTACCACCGAGATTGGTGTTTGCGTTGAGCATAGACATGATTGGATTATGACTATCGCAATACGGTTATTCATTTAAGGAGAATAATGGTTACTCTATTTTTGAATAATACCTTCAATGGTCTTGCACCTAAAGGAATGGTTTATTGGATCTCGGTCGTAGTGATACACATTTTCATGCCAAAAGATATAAGATAGTAATGATAGTACCACTTACTTGTGGCACTGCCATGTAAGTCATAATGGTATAAAACGCATGAAGAAGCTCCATGTTGATGGATCTTTGGACTCACTTGTTTTTGAAAAGTTTGAGACATGCGAACCATGTCTATTGGTGTATATGCATGAAGAAACTCCATGCAAATGGATCGTTCGGACTCACTTGATTTTGAATCACTTGAGATATGCAAATCATACCACATGGGCAAGATGACTGAAAAGCCTCATTTTCAGTAAGATGGAACAAGATAGCAACTTGTTGGAAGTAACACATTTTGATGTGTGCAGTCGAATGAGTGCTGAGGCATGCAGTGAATATCATTATGTTCTTACTTCACAGATGATTCGAGTAAATGTTGAGTATATTTACTTGATGAAACACAAGTCTGAATTATTGAATGGTTCAAGTAATTTCAGAGTGAAGTAGCAGATCATTGTGACAAGAGGATAAAATGTCTATGATATGATCATAGAGATGAATATCTGAGTTACGAGTTTTGGCACACAATTAAGACATTGTGGAAATTGTTTCGCAATTAATACCGCCTGGAACACCATAATGTGATGGTGTGTCCGAACATCATAGTTGCACCCTATTGGATATGGTGCGTACCATGATGTCTCTTATCGAATTACCACTATCGTTCATGGGTTAGGCATTAGAGACAACCACATTAACTTTAAATAGGGCACCACGTAATTCCGATGAGATGACACCGTATGAATTATGGTTTAGAGAAACCTAAGTTGTCGTTTCTTAAAAGTTTGGGGCTGCGACGCTTATATGAAAAAGTTTCAGGTTGATAAGCTCGAACCCAAAGCGGATAAAATGCATCTTCATAGGAAACCCAAAACAGTTGGGTATACCTCCTAATTCAGATCCGAAAGCAATATGGATTGTTTCTAGAATCGGGTCCTTTCTCAAGGAAAAGTTTCTCTCGAAAGAATTGAGTGGGAGGATGGTGGAGACTTGATGAGGTTATTGAACCGTCTCTTCAACTAGTGTGTGACAGGGCACAGGGAGTTGTTCCTGTGGCACCTACACCAATTGAAGTGGAAGCTTATGATATTGATCATGAAACTTCGGATCAAGTCACTCCCAAACCTCGTAGGATGACAAGGATGCGTACTACTTCAGAGTGGTACGTAATCCTGTCTTGAAGGTCATGTTGCTAGACAACAATGAACCTACGAGCTATGGAGAAGCGATGGTGGGCCCGGATTCCGATAAATGGCTTGAAGCCATAAAATCCGAGAGAGGATCCATGTATGAAAACAAAGTGTAGACTTTGGCAGAACGGCTCGATGGTCGTAAGGCTAATGAGTACAGATGGATTTCAAAAGGAAGACGGACAATGATGGTAAATGTCACCATTAAGAAAGCTCGACTTGTCGTTAAGATGTTTTCCGACAAGTTCAAGGAGTTGACTACGATGAGATTTTCTCACTCGTAGCGATGCTAAGAGTCTGTTGGAATTATATTAGCGATTACTGCATTATTTATGAAATCTTGCAGATAGGATGTCAAAACATTGTTTCCTCGACGATTTTAATGAGGAAAGGTTGTATGTGATACAACCGGAAGGTTTTGTCAATCCCGAAAGATGCTAATAAGTATGCAAAGCTCCAGCAATCCTTCTAATGACTAGAGTGAGCATCTCGGAGTTGGAATGTATGCTTTGATGATGATCAAAAATTTTGGGTTTGTACAAAGTTTATGAGAAACTTGTATTTCCAAAGAAGTGAGTGGGAGCACTATAGAATTTCTGATGAGTATATGTTGTTGACATATTGTTGATCAGAAATGACGTAGAATTTCTGGAAAGCATATAGGGTTATTTTGAAAGTGTTTTTCAATGGAAAGCCTGGATTAAGCTACTTGAACATTGAGCATCAAGATCTATAAGGATAGATCAAAATGCTTAATAATACTTTCAAATGAGCACATACCTTGACATGATCTTGAAGGTGTTCAAGATGGACCAGTCAAAGAAGGAGTTCTTGCCTGAGTTGTAAGGTACGAAGTTAAGACTTAAAGCTCGACCACGGCAGAATAGAGAGAAAGGACGAAGGTCGTCCCCTATGCTTAAGACGTAGGCTCTTCAGTATGCTATGCTGTGTACCGCACCTGAAGTGTGCCTTGCCATGAGTCAGTCAAGGGGTACAAGAGTGATCCAAGAATGGCTCACATGACAACGGTCAAAGTTATCCTTAGTAACTAGTGGACTAAGGAATTTTCTCGATTATGGAGGTGGTAAAAGAGTTCGTCGTAAAGGTTACGACAATGCAAGCTTGACACCTATCCGGATAGCTCTGAGTAGAGAGACCGGATACATATAATGGAGCAATAATTTAGAATAGCTCCAAGTAGAACAGTTGTTTGGAATAGCTCCAAATAGAGCGTGGTAGCTGCATCTAGGAGATGACATAGAGATTTGTAAAGCACACACGGATCTGAAAGGTTCAGACCCGTTGACTAAAACCTCTCTCACAAGCAACATGATCAAACATAAAACTCATTGAGTGTTAATCACATAGTGATGTGAACTAGACTACTGACTCTAGTAAACTCTTGGGTATTAGTCACATGGCGATGTGACCTGTGAGTGTTAATCACATGGCGATGTGAACTGGATTATTGACTCTAGTGCAAGTGGGAGACTGTTGGAAATATGCCCTAGAGGCAATAATAAAAGTATTATTATTATATTTCCTTGTTCATGATAATTGTCCTTTATTCATGCTATAACTGTATTATCCGGAAATCGTAATACACGTGTGAATACATAGACCACAATATGTCCCTAGTGAGCCTCTAGTTGACTAGCTCGTTGTGATCAACAGATAGTCATGGTTTCCTGGCTATGGACATTGGATGTCGTTGATAACGGGATCACATCATTAGGAGAATGATGTGATGGACAAGACCCAATCCTAAGACTAGCACAATAGATCGTGTAGTTCATTTGCTAGAGCTTTGCCAATGTCAAGTATCTCTTCCTTCGACCATGAGATCGTGTAACTCCTGGATACCGTAGGAGTGCTTTGGGTGTATCAAACGTCACAACGTAACTGGGTGACTATAAAGGTGCACTACAGGTATCTCCGAAAGTATCTATTGTTTTATGCGGATCGAGACTGGGATTTGTCACTCCATGTAAACGGAGAGGTATCTCTGGGCCCACTCGGTAGGACATCATCATATGCGCAATGTGACCAAGGAGTTGATCACGGGATGATGTGTTACGGAACGAGTAAAGTGACTTGCCGGTAACGAGATTGAACAAGGTATTGGATACCGACGATCGAATCTCGGGCAAGTAACATACCAATAGACAAAGGGAATTGAATACGGGATTGATTAAGTCCTTGACATCGTGGTTCATCCGATGAGATCATCGTGGAACATGTGGGAGCCATCATGGGTATCCAGATCCCGCTGTTGGTTATTGACCGGAGAACGTCTCGGTCATGTCTACATGTCTCCCGAACCCGTAGGGTCTACACACTTAAGGTTCGATGACGCTAGGGTTATAAAGGAAGTTTGTATGTGGTTACCGAATGTTGTTCGGAGTCCCGGATGAGATCCCGGACGTCACGAGGAGTTCCGGAATGGTCCGGAGGTAAAGATTTATATATGGGAAGTCCTATTTTGGCCACCGGAAAATGTTCAGGATTTTTCGGTATTGTACCGGGAAGGTTCTAGAAGGTTCCGGAGTGGGGCCCACCTGCATGGGGGGACCCACATGGACGTGGGTAGTGGGGGCAAGGCCCCACACCCCTGGTCAAGGCGCACTAAGATCCCCCCTTAGAAGGAATAAGATCATATCCCGAAGGGATAAGATCAAGATCCCTA
This sequence comes from Triticum dicoccoides, assembly GCF_002162155.2. Taxonomy (NCBI): domain Eukaryota; kingdom Viridiplantae; phylum Streptophyta; class Magnoliopsida; order Poales; family Poaceae; genus Triticum; species Triticum dicoccoides. Next base: position 423,581,630 of record NC_041385.1, read on the forward strand.
AAAAGGGGGGATAACAATCGGTGGGGAAGGAAATAATGAGATTTCTTTCCTCCCACCTTGGCCAACGCCCCAATGGACTTGGAGGGCAAGAAACCAGCCCCTCCACCCCTATATATAGTGGGGAGGTGCATGGGAGCTATAGACGAAGTTCTGGCGCAGCCCTCCCCCTCTCACAAGTACTCCTCCTCTCCCGCGGTGCTTGGCGAAGCCCTACAGGATTGCCACGCTCCTCCACCACCACCACGCCGTTGTGCTGCTACTGGATGGAGTCTTCCTCAACCTCTCCCTCTCTCCTTGCTGGATCAAGGCTTGGGAGACGTCACCGGGCTGTATGTGTGTTGAACGCGGAGGTGCCGTGCGTTCGGCACTTGATCATCGGTGATTTGAATCACGACGAGTACGACTCCATCAACCCCGTTCACTTGAACGCTTCCGCTTAGCGATCTACAAGGGTATGTAGATGCACTCTCTTTCTACTCGTTGCTGGTCTCTCCATAGATAGATCTTGGTGACACGTAGGAAAATTTTGAATTTCTGCTACGTTCCCCAACATCCTAAAGGCTTACTTGGCACTTTATTGAAACAAAAGCTATAAAACATGATTACTACAGTAGCTTAATCATGTGAACACACGAAAATAGTAGGGATAAATATTGGGTTGTCTCCCAACAAGCGCTTTTCTTTAATGCCTTTCTAGCTAGGTATGATGATGACAATGATGCTCACATAAAAGATAAGAATTGAAACATAACGGGAGCATCATGAAGCATATTACTAGCACATTCAAGCCTAACCCACTTCCTATGCATAGGGATTTTATGAGCAAACAACTTATGGGAACAATAATCAACTAGCATAGGAAGGTAACAAGCATAACTTCAAGAGCACATAGAGAGAAAACTTGACATTATTGCAATTCCTACAAGCATATGTTCCTCCCTCATAATAATTTTCAATAGCATCATGAATGAACTCAACAATATAACCAGCACCTAAAGCATTCTTTTCATGATCTACAAGCATAGAAAATTTACTACTCTTCACATAAGCAAATTTCTTCTCATGAATAGTAGTTGGAGCAAACTCAACAAAAAAATTATCATGTGAGGCATAACCCAATTGAAAACTAAAATCATGATGACAAGTTTCATGGTTATCATTATTCCTAGTAGCATACAAGTCATCACAATAATCATCATAGATAGCAACTTTGTTCTCATAATCAATTGGAACCTCTTCCAAGATAGTGGAATCATCACTAAATAAAGTTGACACTCTTCCAAATCCACTTTCATATTCATCATAATAAGATTCAACATCCTCCAAAATAGTGGGATAACTACTTCCTAAAGTCGACACTCTTCCAAACCCACTTTCATCAATATAATCATCATAGGTAAGAGGCATGCTAACATCATAATAAATTTGCTCATCAAAACTTGGGGGACGAAAAATATCATCTTTATCAAACATAGCTTCCCCAAGCTTGTGGCTTTGCATATCATTAGCATCATGGATATTCAAGGAATTCATACTAACAACATTGGAATCATGCTCATCATTCACATATTTCATGCCAAGCATTCTATGTAATTCTTCTTCTAGCACTTGAGCACAATTTTCCTTCTCATCATACTCACGAAAGATATTAAAAAGATGAAGCGTATGAGACAAACTCAAATCCATTTCTTTTGTAGTTTTATTTTATAGACTAAACTAGTGATAAAACTAGAAACAAAAAGACTCGATTGCAAGATCTAAAGATATACCTTCAAGCACTCACCTCCCCGGCAATGGCGCCAGAAAAGGGCTTGATGTCTACTACACAACCTTCTTCTTGTAGACGTTGTTGGGCCTCCAAGTGCAGAGGTTTGTAGGACAGTAGCAAATTTCCCTCAAGTGGATGACCTAAGGTTTATCAACCCGTGGGAGGCGTAGGATGAAGATGGTCTCTCTCAAGCAACACTGCAACCAAATAACAAAGAGTCTCTTGTGTCCCCAACACACCCAATACAATGGTAAATTGTATAGGTGCACTAGTTCGGCGAAGAGATGGTGATACAAGTGCAATATGGATAGTAGATATATGTTTTTATAATCTGAAATTATAAAAACAGCAAGGTAACTGATGATAAAAGTGAGCGTAAATGATATTGCAATGGTTGGAAACAAGGCATAGGGTTCATACTTTCACTAGTGCAAGTTCTCTCAACAATAATAACATACTTGGATCATATAACTATCCCTCGACATGCAACAAAGAGTCACTCCAAAGCCACTAATAGCGGAGAACAAATGAAGAGATTATGGTAGGGTACGAAACCACCTCAAAGTTATCATTCCTGCTCTGTCTATTCAAGAGTTCGTAGTAAAATAACATGAAGCTATTCTTTTCGTTCAATCTATCATAGAGTTCATACTAGAATAACACCTTAAGACACAAATCAACCAAAACCCTAAAGTCACCTAGATACTCCATTGTCACCTCAAGTATCCACGGGCATGATTATACGATATGCATCACACAATCTCAGATTCACCTATTCAACCAACACAAAGTACTTCAAAGAGTGCCCCAAAGTTTCTATCGGAGAGTCAAGATGAAAACATGTGCCAACCCCTATGCATAGGTTCATGGGCGGAACCCGCAAGTTGATCACCAAACAACATCAAGTGGTTCACGTGATATCCCATTGTCACCACAGATAAGCACATCAAGACATACATAAAGTGTTCTCAAATCCTTAAAAACTCAATCTGATAAGATAACTTCAAGAGGAAAACTCAATTCATCACAAGAGAGTAGAGGGGGAGAAACATCATAAGATCCAACTATAATAGCAAAGCTCGCGATACATCAAGATCGTGCCATAGAGAGAACACGAGAGAGAGAGAGAGAGAGAGAGAGAGATCAAACACATAGCTATTGGTACATACCCTCAGCCTCGAGGGTGAACTACTCCCTCCTCGTCATGGAGAGCGCCGGGATGATGAAGATGGCCACCGGTGGGAGATCCCCCTCCGGCAGGGTGCCGGAACGGGCTCCCGAGAGGTTTTTGGTGGCTACAGAGGCTTGCGGCAGCGGAACTCCCGATCTATTGTGTGTTTTGATGTTTTTAGGGTATATGGGAATATATAGGCAAAAGAAGTCGGTCAGGGGAGCCTCGAGGGGCCCACGAGATAGGGGGCGTGCCTAGTAGGGGGGGCACCCTCATGGCCACCTAGAAGCTTCCTTTACTTCAACTCCAAGTCTCCCGAATCACATTTCCAAAAATTATGCTCCCAAAGTTTCATTCCGTTTGGACTCATTTGATATTCCTTTTCCTCGAAACACTGAAATAGGCAATAAAACAACAATATGGGTTGGGCCTCCGGTTAATAGGTTAGTCCTAAAAGCAATATGAAACTGTATAATAAAGCCCGTAATCATTCAAAACAGATAATAAAATAGCATGAATGCTTCATAAATTATAGATACGTTGGAGACGTATCATTGATCTCCAAGAAGATCAAGGAGAACTTGGTATTGAGAATCAAAGAGAGAGAAGAAGCCATCTAGCTAATAACTATGGACCCGAAGGGTCTGTGGTAAACTACTCAGAACTCATTGGAAGGGCCTTGGAGATGATGTAGAGGCCCTCCGTGGTCGATTCCCGCTCCGGCGGAGCGCCGACGAAGGCTCCAAGATGGGATCTCGCAGATACAGAAGGTTGCGGCGGTGGAATTAGGTTTTCGTGGTCTATTCTGATGTTCTCGGGGTACGTGGGTATATATAGGAGGAAGAAGTAGGTCGGTAGATGCCCGAGGGGCCCATGAGGGTGAGGGGCGCGCCCACCTGTAGGGGGCGCGCCGGGCACCCTCGTGGCCGCCTTGCTTGTTGCTTGACTTCCACTCCAAGTCTCCAGGTTTGCATTTATTCCAAAAAGATCGCTCCCGAAGGTTTCATCGCGTTTGGACTCCGTTTGATATTCCTTTTCTTCGAAACACTGAAATAGGCAAAAAACAGCAATTCGGGTTGGGCCTCCGGTTAGTAGGTTAGTCCCAAAAATGATATAGAAGTGTTAAGTAAAGCCCATAAACATCCAAAACGGGTAATATAATAGCATGAAACAATCAAAAATTATAGATACCCTGGAGACGTATCAGTGCACGTTAAATGTAGAAAAAAATTAAAGGCCGTAAGAGGAAGTTATCTCCTATTCGTCATCAAACATGCATTGTTCCCTCTCGGAACCACGAGCCTTCTAGTGAGTTGCTCCGGTTTGTGAGGGGGGGGGGTGTCCAAACTTTCGTCAAACATGCCAATATTTTACCACATCATCTTGGTGGCATGACATTACATCAAGCAAGGTTTCATGTTCTTCTGATCATTTTTTAATTTTTTGGAATTAAAATGTCGTGGCACTCCATGCACGTGTCCATGCCGTGAGACCAATATGTTTGAAAATTCCTTCTAATTTACTGCACATGGAATTAACTCACAAACAAGTACACAAATATGATTTTCCAAACCGTTATGGTTAGCCGTTTCATGTAGATCTGGCTCAAATTTGAATTACGGTCATTAAATGGCTAGAAAATCGCTTAAATGTCTTTAAAAGATCAAATGACCCCTAGAATTTTCCAAATTTTCACCTGACAGTTGCAGTAGTGCACGTTAAACGTAGAAAAAGTTTGAAGACCATAAGAAGAAGCTATCTCCCGTTCGTCATCAAACATGCATTGTTCCCTCTCGGAACCACGAGCCTTCTAGTGAGTTGCTCTGGTTTGTGTGGGGTGTGTGTCCAAACTTTCATCAAACAGCCCAATTTTTTACCACACATCATCTTGATGGCATGACATTACATCAAGCAAGGTTTCATGTTTTTCTGATCATTTTTTAATTTTTTGGAATTAGAATGCCATGGCACTCCATGCATGTGTCCAAGCCGTAAGACCAATATGTTTGAAAACTCCTAATTTACTACATGGAATTAACTCGCAAACAAGTAAACAAATATGATTTTTTAAAACCGTTATGGTTAGCCATTGCATGTAGATGTAGTTCAAATTTGAATTACGGTCATTAAATGGCTAGAAAATCACTTAAATGTCTTTAAAAGATCAAATGACCCCTAGAATTTTCCAAATTTTCACATGACAGTTGCAGTAGTGCACGTTAAACGTAGAAAAAATTTGAAGGCCGTAAGAGGAAGCTATCTCTTGTTCGTCATCAAACATGCATTGTTCCCTCTCGGAACCACGAGCCTTCTAGTGAGTTGCTCCGGTTTGTGAGGGGTGTATGTCCAAACTTTCGTCAAATATGCCAATTTTGTTACCACATCATCTTGATGGCATGGCATTACATCAAGCAAGGTTTCTTGTTTTCTGATCATTTTTTTAATTTTTTGGAATTAAGATGCCATGGCACTCCATGCATACATATCCATGTGTCCATGTCGCGAGACCAATATGTTTGAAAATTCCTTCTAATTTACTGCACATGGAATTAACTCGCACACAAGTACACAAATATGATTTTTCAAACCGTTATGGTTAGCCGTTGCATGTACATGTAGTTCAAATTTGAATTACGGTCATTAAATGGCTAGAAAATCACTTAAATGTCTTCAAAAGGTCAAATGACCCCTGAAATTTTCCAAATTTTCACACGACAGTTGTCTTAGTGCATGTTACACGTAGAAAAAAATTGAAGGCCGTAAGAGGAAGTTATCTCCCATTCGTCATCAAACATGCATTGTTCCCTCTCGGAACCACGAGCCTTCTAGTGAGTTGCTCCGGTTTGTGAGGGGTGTGTGTCCAAACTTTCGTCATACATGCCAAATTTTTTACCACGTCGTCTTGGTGGCATGACATTACATCAACCAAGGTTTCATGTGTTTCTGATATTTTTTTATTTTTTGGAATGTAAATGCCATGGCACTCCATGCTTAATTGTGTCATAGCCGTGAGACCAATATGTCTGAAAATTCCTTCCAATTTACTGCAGATGGAATTAAACCGCATATGAGTACACAAAATATGACTTTTCAAACCGTTATGGTTAGCTATTGCATGTACATGTAGTTCAAATTTCAATTACGGTCATTAAATGGCTAGAAAATCACTTAAATTTCTTAAAAGGTCAAATGACCCCTGAAATTTTCCAAAATTTGACATGGTAGTTGTATTAGTACTAAATAATTTCTTGTACATTTAAAACACCATCCGTTGCCACTTTACTCCAAATTCGTCTTTCACAGCTAATAAAAAATATCTACAACATCACACACAGTTGTTTTGTAGGAACTATTTGCTATGAAAATATCTGGTTCTATTTAAGTCTTCCTCCCTAAGCTTCGTCGGCTCGTCTGTTCTAGTGCCGGCAACTCCCGAATCCTCGAATCTCAATCCCCATTCCTGCACCCCCTTCTTGCAAAGATGATGCCGTGGAAACGCTTTGTGAAGGCCCGTATGATGGCCACGTCCCCCCTGGGCGCGTCCGCCTACGCCAAGAGTGCCGACGCATACGCATTGAGTGCGACTGGTTCCACCGAGAGGGCATCTGCGGTAGCCGACAGGGCAGCTGCAGTACCCGAGACGGCTGCAGCTGCTGCTGCGACGGCGGCTGCGAACGCCGAGAGCACCCGAGCTGCCGTCTGTACTGCCAATGTCGCCCTGGCCCAGGTCGAGGCCATCCACGCCAAGATCGAGGATGCACACGCCAAGATATTCCAGGCCACCTCAGAATCCAGCATGCAACCCACGTCCGAAAAGGCGGCGGTGGCCATGGGCACCTGCTTCCTCATGAGGTCACCGGGTGGGAGCTGGAGATGCAGGAGGCGGCGGAGATCGAGGAGCGCTGGGAGGAGGAGTTGCGCGTGGCCGAGGTCGAGGTAGAAAAGAGTTTCTCCGTCGAGGAATTGGCGGTGGAGTACCAACGCGAGCTCTGGCGCAGCCACTACTACGAGTACTATAACCTTGAGGGCGGCGCCGAGGACGAGGACGAGGACGCGGTCGACTTCTGCAGGGGGTACACGGAGTCCACCAATGGCAGCATGTCAACGGGACAAGTCATCGACATCTCATCTCACACCGGCGATGCATAGGCCGGCGCAGCGGCGGATTTGTTAAATTTATGCGCACTTAGGCTTTGTTTTTAATGATGGTCTTTTGTTAGAGCAATGTTTAGGTCAACTTGCTCTGTTTAATTACTAAAATTTGTTAAAATTGCTTGATTCAGTAAGTGTGGTCTGTCTGCTGTACGCTCTTTCGTGTGCCCAAATTAGCAAGCGATGTTAAATTATGCAATGACGTACCCGGGGAAATTTCCACCAAAATTTGAATTATCAAACTCACCCCATGCACGTAAAGCAGAAGAATTGTTTGCGATGCACACAATCATTCAAAGTGGATGGTCCGGCGGCACTGCGCACTAAGTTTCCCTCCACATTTCCAAAATTTTGGCCTACCGCCAAAATATCTACCCCTCCCCCTTCCCCACCCCTTTTCTCCCCAACCACAAGTCACATTTCCCATGTTTCCTCCTTCCTTCCTTCCTTCCTTTCAAAGCTATAGCCGCTTCCTCGCTTGCTTCCTTGCTCTTGCCGTCTTTCATCCTACCGCCGGGGTCGCCATGGTCTTCTTCCAAGACCTCTCCAGCGGTTCCTCCTCCGACGACAACTCCTTCACCACCCGGGTATGCCTCTTCTCTCTCTCGGGCTATGACTTGGAATGAAGGATTTTTACCCAACGGTCGATTTGAGTCATTTATTCCTCTTGTAGCTCCCTAGGACCATCAGTGGCAACGAATGGAGCAGGGTGGCTGAAGATCTATCTGCTCGTTGTCACCATCAATCTCCATGCGCGAAGCTAGTTGCGTTTGAATCTATGGACAGTGGGAGGAAGTTTCTGGCATGTGCAGAGAAGGTTAGACCCTCTTTCATTGTTACAAATCATTTGTTAGATGTGATTCAGACACTGTCACGGTCCCAACCCATTCATACCACACCTTCTACCGAATGCATCCTAAGACAGTGTCACACTTTGTACCTAGTATCTAAAATTGGTGCCATCTCATCAGTGGTGCCATTAGAAAATTATTTGGCACCGCTTCAGCAGTTTGTGCAACCAAGTTTGGTCCACACATCTGAGCAGCCAAGCAGTAAAATACTAAATCTTTATGGCACGAAGGAACTGAGCATCGGAGCAATCAGGTGCTCTGAAGTCCGGGTCCCTAATTTTTTTCCGCTGCATCGGCTCGCTAGTGCAGGGCACCGGTGCGAGATGTAGCAACAGTTGTATTTACACCAATTTTGGCATACATAGTGGACGGCCTTAGTGCTATTAGTTCTATGTATATCTGGCCATGGGCCGGGCCGGGACGGGCTTGGACCGGGTCTAAAAAAGCTCATGGTAGAAAACTGAGGCCCAGGCCCTCCCAGGCCCTACCATCGGGCCTACTTTTCAAGCCCAAGCCCGGCCCATCTGGTAAAAAGCCCTTAGGGCTTAGGGCCGTGGGCTGGGCCTCTTCCTTAAAATGCCAATATGCCAAGCCCAAGCCCGTCCAGGCCCTGCTGCTGGGCTCAAAACTTAGGCCCAAGTCTGGCCCACAAGCAAGCCCATCGGGTCTAGGCCCTGGATTTTAGGGCCGGGCCTGAGATGGCCAGGACTAGTTCTATGTTACTAAATTTGTGCATGTACACACCTGTTAGTATCAATTTGTTGTCATCCAAACACTGTCGCTATGCTATTGCAGTTATATTTACCTTCCTCATAAAATGTTCAATTTGTTATTTATTGTACATGAGTAAGAACTTGTAGCATTGTTGTAGTTAATTATAGTTTCTGATGTTTCAGAATTTGGTTGTTGTATCAGTAGCAATTAATTCATTTGCACATTGATCTTTTTGAGAAGATATGTAATAATTAACATGTTTCTTCAATTTTTCAAAATAAGCATTGGTGATTTTCTATGTTGCTATAAACCCATTTCCCCTACAATTGTTACTGATCTAGTTTTAAATATTATAGTATGAACGGAAGTGTTCTTACTTGTAGTGGGTTGATCAAGAGTGGCCACTGTGTTTGAAGATGTGCCTAACAAAGCTCTGGAGCATGTATGAGGAAGAGAACAGAGGTAGGCTTAGAGAAAGTGTTGTTGACGCAGAAGAATATTTGAAGATGCGGGATAAAAAGAGGAAGGTGGAGAATGAGCTCAGGTTTTTTAAATCAGACTTTGCTAAGATGGTGTTGGCGAAGGAGGAGGCACCTTCCCAGTTGGCCTGTGCAAAACAGGTTCTTACTGAACCAAAAGCAGAGGTGGATAAGATGAGCCTGGATGATCTCGATTAGGGAATGAATATATTGTTCTAATATTGTTCTTATGAAGTTGAACTAGCTATATGTTGTATTGTGTTGTTCTCATGTAGCATCGTACTGTGATACAACAGCAACAACAACAACAAAGCCTTTAGTCCCAAACAAGTTGGGGTAGGCTAGAGGTGAAACCCATAAGATCTCGCAACCAACTCATGTCTCTGGCACATGGATAGCAAGCTTCCACGCACCCTTGTCCATAGCTAGCTCTTTGTCGATACTCCAATCCTTCAGGTCTCTCTTAACGGACTCCTTCCATGTCAAATTCGGTCGACCCGACCCTCTCTTGACATTCTCCGCACGCTTTAGCCATCCGCTATGCACTGGAGCTTCTGGAGGCCTGCGCTGAATAAGCCCAAACCATCTCAGACGATGTTGGACAAGCTTCTCCTCAATTGGTGCTACCCCAACTCTATCTCGTATATCATCATTCCGGACTCGATCCTTCCTCGTGTGGCCACACATCCATCTCAACATACGCATCTCCGCCACACCTAACTGTTGAACATGTTGCCTTTTAGTTGGCCAACACTCCGCGCCATACAACATTGCGGGTCGAACCGCCATCCTGTAGAACTTGCCTTTTAGCTTTTGTGGCACTCTCTTATCACAGAGAATGCCAGAAGCTTGGCGCCACTTCATCCATCCGGCTTTGATTCGATGGTTCACATCTTCATCAATACCCCCATACTCCTGCAACATTGACCCCAAATACCGAAAGGTGTCCTTCCGAGATACCACCTGGCCATCAAGGCTAACCTCCTCCTCCGCACACCTAGTAGTACTGAAACCGCACATCATGTACTCGGTTTTAGTTCTACTAAGCCTAAACCCTTTCGATTCCAAGGTTTGTCTCCACAACTCTAACTTCCTATTTACCCCCGTCCGACTATCATCAACTAGCACCACATCATCTGCAAACAGCATACACCATGGGATATCTCCTTGTATATCCCTTGTGACCTCATCCATCACCAATGCAAAAAGATGAGGGCTCAAAGCTAACCCCTGATGCAGTCCTATCTTACTAGGGAAGCCATCGGTGTCGACATCACTTGTTCGAACACTTGTCACAACATTATCGTACATGTCCTTGATGAGGGTAATGTACTTTGCTGGAACTTTGTGTTTCTCCAAGGCCCACCACATGACATTCCGCGGTATCTTATCATAGGCCTTCTCCAAGTCAATGAACACCATATGCAATTCCTTCTTTTGCTCCCTATATCTCTCCATAAGTTGTCGTACCAAGAAAATGGCTTCCATGGTCGACCTCCCAGGCATGAAACCAAACTGATTTTTGGTCACGCTTGTCATTCTTCTTAAGCGGTGCTCAATGACTCTCTCCTATAGCTTCATTGTATGGCTCATCAGCTTAATTCCACGGTAATTAGTACAACTCTGAACATCCCCCTTGTTCTTGAAGATTGGTACTAATATACTCCGTCTCCATTCTTCTGGCATCTTGTTTGCCCGAAAAATGAGGTTGAAAAGCTTGGTTAGCCATACTATCGCTATGTCCCGAGACCTTTCCACACCTCAATGGGGATACAATCAGGGCCCATTGCCTTGCCTCCTTTCATCCGTTTTAAAGCCTCCTTCACCTCAGACTCCTGGATGCTCCGCACAAAACGCATGCTGGTCTCATCAAAGGAGTCGTCCAGTTCAATGGTAGAACTCTCATTCTCCACATTGAACAGCTTGTCGAAGTACTCCCGCCATCTATGCTTAATCTCCTCGTCCTTCACCAAGAGTTGGCCTGCTCCGTCCTTGATGCATTTGACTTGGCCAATATCCCTCGTCTTCCTCTCCCGGATCTTAGCCATCTTATAGATGTCCCTTTCATGTTCCTTCGTGCCTAACCGTTGGTAGAGGTCCTCATATGCCCGACCCCTTGCTTCACCAACAGCTCGCTTTGCGGCCTTCTTCGCCATCTTGTACTTCTCTATGTTGTCTGCACTCCTATCCAGGTATAGGCATCTGAAGCAATCTTTCTTCTCTTTAATCGCCTTCTGGATATCATCATTCCACCACCAGGTATCCTTATCTTTGCTTCTCCTTCCCCTGGACACTCCAAACTCCTCTGAGGCCACCTTACGAATGCAAGTCGCCATCTTCATCCACACATTGTCCGCATCCCCTCCTTCCTCCCAAGGGCCCTCCTTAATTACCCTCTCCTTGAACACCTGAGCTACCTCCCCCTTGAGCTTCCACCACTTCGTTCTAGCGACTTTGGCATGCTTATCCCGCTGGACACGAATCTGAAAGCGGAAGTCAGCAACCACCAGCTTATGCTGGGGTACACCATTCTCTCCAGGTATCACCTTACAGTCTAGGCACGCACGCCTATCTTCTCTTCTCGAGAGGATGAAATCAACCTGGCTAGAGTGTTGGCCACTACTAAAAGTCACCAGATGTGATTCTCTCTTCCTAAAGAGGGTGTTAGCTACAATCATGTTGCAGGCTAGAGCAAAGCTTAAGACATCTTCTCCTTCTTGATTCCTGATGCCATAGCCAAAGCCCCCATGCGCCCCTTCAAAACCTGTGTTGGATGTACCCACGTGGTCATTGAGGTCTCCTCCTATGAAGAGCTTCTCACCAATCGGTACACTCCTAACCATGTCTTCCAAGCCTTTCCAGAACTCCCTCTTGGTGTTCTCATTGTGGCCTACTTGTGGGGCATACGCGCTGATAACATTGATAACTACCAGCTTGACCAAGATAATCCGGTCCCCACGTCTCTTGACGTCTACCACTCCATACTTGAGGCTCTTGTTGATCAAGATGCCTACGCCATTTCTATTTGCAGCCGTCCCCGTGTACCACAGCTTGAAGCGGTATCCTCCACCTCCTTTGCCTTCTGTCCTCTCCATTTGGTTTCTTGGATGCAAAGGATATCAACACCTCTCCTCACCGCTGCATCAACTAGCTCCCGAAGCTTCCATGTCAGAGACCCTACATTCCAGCTACCTAAGCGAATCCTCCTAGGCTCGGCTAGCTTCCTTACCCTTCGCACTCGTCGAGTCCAATGCGAAGACCCTTGCTCATTTTCCACTACATCCGGGCGTTGATGTAGCGCGCCACTAAGGATGCTACGACCCGATCCTCGCTCACTTGCCACCATATCTGGATCAAGATACGGCGCGCCACTTGAGGGGTGACGGCCCGGCCCTTGCCCATTTTCCACCACACCCGGGTTCCGATGTGGCGCGTCGCTGAGAGGGTTACGCCCCAATGAAAATCTTTTGGGTTTCATCTTCATAAGAGTGGCTGAGTTTTTACGTTGGCTCGCCAAGCCTATCACAACCCTCCTCCTTTACCCGGGCTTGGGACCGGCTATGTTGAGACAAAATAGGCGGAGTTAGCTATCGTACTGTGATGTTATAATATATTTATGTGCCTGATATGAAACTGGCAAACAGTTGTTTGATATGAAATGTGAATTTGCGTAATACTGGAATCATTAATTGTAAACTAATAAACCTGCTAAATGTGTCATGGAACTTTGCAAACGGTTCTAGCAGTAAAAGCGCTTGTGATGGATAGCCCAATGCCACACAGTTTTCTTCATCAAATCATGTGTGATGTAGTTGATAAAAGCAAACAGTTAACCAAGGCAGAGCGTGTGTGATAGTAACACCTTTCACACACAAGCCTACACATAAAACTGTGTGGGATGTACATACGAACAGAAACGTTTTCCCTGGATTGACTGTGTGGGATGTACATAAGAACGGAAACGTAGTCCTTGGATTGACTATGTGTGATATACATACGAACGGAAATGTTTTTCTGGGATTCACCATGTGGGATGTACGTATGAACGGAAATGATTGGGTTTCGATGCCTCGCCCAATCGCACACGAGCTCATTTTGCCCCAGCCTATGTCCCAGGAGGTCCTATCCCCGACGGTTTCTGGGTCGTGTGGGAAGGACCCCCCTATCGCCCACACTCACTTGGCGACCGTTCCAAATGCCAATGCCTTTTGGAGAGTGGTGTCTCCTAGATTGGTTAGTTGTCCTTGGGAGCCTCCGACATGACGTGGAGTTGAACCAAGAAGTTTGTAAGGGCAAGGAGATCGCCTACTTCGTGAAGATCTACCCGAGTGAGGCAAGTCCTCCATGGGCGATGGTCATGGTGGGATCGACAAGGTTCCTTCTTCCTGGACCCTTCGTGGGTGGAGCCCTCCGTGGACTCGCACAGCCATTACCCATCGTGGGTAGAAGTCTCCATCAACGTGGACGTACGATAGCACCACCTATCGGAACCACGCCAAAAATCTTCGTGTCTCCATAGCATTTGCCTTCTCCAAACCCCTCCCTTTACCTTCATATGCAATGTTTTACATTGCGCAGCTATACTCTTAGAATTGCATATGTAGGTTGATTGCTTAACTTGTCATAATTGCTAAAATTTGCCCACAAACTAAAATTGGGAAAAGGAAAGATTTTCATTTGGTCAAGTAGTCTAATCACCCCCCTCTAGACATACTTTCCATCCTACACCAGGACAAGAACGACATGCGCCGGCCAACCTTCTTTACCGGTCGTGCTCGTAGCCCGCCCCGCATGTTGCATGTGCATGTGCCGAGCCCACCCAGAGTGCGTAGTCGGACTTGTGTGCACGACCTCACGTTGACACCCTCTCCCTCCTCATCGTCGCGGCCGCCAACTTCCACCATGACGGCCAAGGAGGAGGAGCGGCTGGTGCGGGTTGTCATAGAGGACTCCAAGAGGGAGTACAAGCGGAGGCAGTAGGCGCAGTGGGTAGATCTGGAGGAGAGGCTCGCGCTCTCGACCGCCGGGGACGTCTACGTGCCGGAGCTGGATGTCAAGGAGGTGAAGGAGGAGGTGATGGAGGAGGCCATGGAGGACCGCCCGCCCCCGGGGTGTGGAACGAGGGGTTCTACAGGTAGTTGTGGTCGTGGATGACCACAATGCCATGCAGCTCATCGTTGTCGCCGCCACCAGCACCGTAGGCAGCGTGGGTGAGGGAGTCCTGGATTAAGGGGTCCTCGTACGGCCGGACTATGTGACATGGGCCGGACTATTGGGCTATGAAGATACAAGACAAAAGACTTCTTCCCATGTCCAGATGGGACTCTCCTTGGCATGGAAGGCAAGCTTGGCATTAGGATATGAAGATTCCTTTTCTCTGTAACCAACTTTGTACAACCCTAGCCCCCTCCGGTGTCTATATAAACCGGAAGGCTTAGTCCGTAGAGGCAATCATAATCACATATGCTAGACTTCTAGGGTTTTAGCCATTATGATCTCGAGGTAGATCAACTCTTGTAATACTCATATTCATCAAGATCAATCAAGCAGGAAGTAGGGTATTACCACCATAGAGAGGGCCCGAACCTGGGTAAACATCGTGTCCCCCGTCTCCTGTTACCATCAACCTTAGACGCACAGTTCGGGACCCCCTACCCGAGATCCGCCGGTTTCGACACAGACATTGGTGCTTTCATTGAGAGTTCCGCTGCGTCGTCATCAAAAGGTTTGATGGCTCCGTCAATCATCCACAACAATGAAGTCTAGAGGGAGGTTTTCCTCCCCGGACAGATCTTCGTATTCGGTGGCTTCGCACTGCGGGCCAACTCGCTTGGCCATCTAGAGCAGATCGACAACTACACCCCTAGCCATCAGGTCAGGCTTGGAAGCTTGAATTACGTGGCCGATATCCGTTGGGACTTGATCTTCATCGTATTTGAGCCCATGACGGCCGCTCCCTGCTGCCACGATGAACATGACCTAAATCTGTCATCGGACCATGCTCAAGAGATAGCGTCTATAATCACTCTGGCCCTAGATCCGGAGCGGATTGCGCCGTCCAAGGATGGGAAGCTCAACCCCGCCACGGAAGCCACAGACTCAGCAGCGTTGGAGCCGCATGCAGATCCCACCTTGAGCGGGGCCCGTGTCATCGGAACCTCGGACTTGTCTCCGGCTATAGGTTCCGAACCGCGTGCATCCGCGCCCATCGAACCTGATCAGGCGCCGATCGTTGAGTTCAGCTCCGCGGACATCTTCCAGCACTCGCCTTTTGGCGATGTGCTAAACTCATTAAAAGCCCTCTCCTTATCAGGATACTCTCAACCGAACTATATCCGGTTCAAATTGGATGCTGATGGCGGAGAATTCCACTTCCCACCCACCACCCACTTCATAGCCACTGTCAAAGACTTAACCGACATGTTCGATTACGACTCCGAAGACATTGATGGTATGGACGACAATGCCGGAGAGGAGCAGGCACAAAAACCACCGCTTACAGGGCGCTGGACATCCACCTCGAATCCAGTCGAGGATAAGCCTCCTGAGATATAGCCAAAGCGCCGACGTCAGCGGCGCCGCTCTAAACCACGCCATGCGAAAAACAGCAATACCGGCACAGGAGAAAATAACACTCCGGACGACGCCGAAGACAATGAAGACCCCGTTGAGCCAACCCCTGAACAGGACGAACGAGAAGATGGGTGAGTTAGCTCTAATGAATGAAGACTCAGAGGACATCAACTACCTTCCGCTCTCCGAGGACGAGGTGAGCCTCGGCGATGAAGACTTTATCGTGCCTGAGGAGCCCACCGAGCAGGAGCACTTTAAGCACCGGCTAATAGCCACTGCAAGGACCCTAAAAAAGAAACATCAACAACTTCAAGATGATCAAGATCTGCTCAACGATAGATGGACTAATGTCCTAGCAGCCGAAGAATATGACCCCAAGCGCCCAACCAAAAGTTACCCGAAGCGCAAATTGTTACCTCAATTCGATGACAAGGCGCTGGAGCCCGTCCTACCAGCGCATAATGCGGCTGACCGACCACCACGCGGCCGGGACAAAGCGGCAACTCGACCCGAACACCAGCCCGCACTACCTCGCCGTAAAAACCGAAGCACAACAGCTCGGGGATACACATATGACCTGCGGCATGACCTGGAAAATAGAGCAGGTCAGACCGGATCGATCTATGGATCACGGGGGCGTGCCTCGTTGCACGACGATGGTCATCTGGCCAGACGTGACAAACATAATCACGCCCAGACCGAAGACCGCAGACAAACTCCGTCCGAGCTACTTCGCGACTTGGCCCGATACAGACGCGCCGCACACCCCCTTTGCTTCACTGACGAAGTAATGGAACATGAATTCCCGGAAGGGTTTAAACCTGTGAACATCGAGTCATATGATGGGACAACAGACCCCGCGGTATGGATTGAGGATTTTCTTCTCCATATTCATATGGCCCGCGGTGATGATCTTCACGCCATCAAATACCTCCCGCTAAAACTCAAGGGACCAGCTCGGCACTGGTTGAACAGTCTGTCCGAAAACTCATCGGCAGTTGGGAGGACTTGGAAAATGCCTTCCTCGACAACTCCCAAGGTACATATGTCCAACCTCTGGATGCGGATGACTTAAGTCACATAGTTCAATAGCCCGAACAGTCGGCCAGGAAATTCTGGACTAGGTTCTTAACTAAAAAGAACCAGATCATCGACTGTCCCGATGCCGAAGTCTTAGTGGCCCTTAAACACAGCATCCGTGATGAATGGCTCGCCCGACACCTCAGCCAAGAAAAGCCAATGTCTATGGCAGCCCTCATGATGCTTATGACTCGCTTCTGCGCAGGTGAGGATAGCTGGCTAGCCCGCAGTAATAACAATGCAAGCGAACCTGGCACTTCTGAAGCCAGAAATAGCAACGGCAAGCCCCGACGCTACAGACACAAACGTCGAAACAATGGTGACAATACCGAGGACACGGCGGTCAACAATGGATTCAGGGGCTCTAAGTCCGGTCAGCGGAAGAAGCCATATAAAAGAAACAATCCGGGCCCGTCCAGCTTGGACCGCATACTTGATCGTCCATGTCAAATCCACGACACCCCTGATAAACCAGCCAATCACACCAACAGAGCGTGTTGGGTATTCAAGCAGGCTGGCAAATTAAATGCCGACAACAAGGAGAAGGGGTTGCAAATTGAGGATGACAACGAGGAGCCCCGGCCACCAAACACAGAGGGACAGAAGAAGTTTCCTCCCCAAGATAAAAGGGTGAACATGATATACGCTACCCATATCCCCAAGAGGGAGCGCAAGCGCGCGCTCAGGGACGTCTATGCGATGGAGCTAGTTGCCCCAAAGTTTAACTATGGTCGGCCTGCCCGATCACTTTCGATCGCAGGGATCATCCGACCAGTATCCGTCATGGCGGTTTAGCCGCACTGGTCCTTGACCCAATCATTGATGGATTCCATCTTATGCGAGTCCTCATGGACGGCGGCAGCAGCCTGAACCTGCTCTATCTGGATACAGTGCCTGATAACCCACAAGTATACGGGATAGTTGTAGCCACTTTCGATAAGTAAGAGTGTCGAACCCAATGAGGAGCTAAAGGTAGAACAAATACTCTCTCAAGTCCTATCGGCCACTGATACGACACTACGCACGCTTGACGTTCGCTTTACCTAGAACAAGTATCAAACTAGAAGTACTTTGCAGGTATTGTTGGATAGGTTTGCAAGATAATAAAGAGTACATAAATATAAACTAGGGGCTGTTTAGATAAAGATGCAATAAAGTAAATATTAGTAGAGAGCTCTTTTTTACGAGAAAGTTATTTGTCCAAGGCAATCGATAACTAGACTGGTAATCACTATCGCAATTTTATTTGAGGGAGAGGCATAAGCTAACATACTTTCTCTGCTTGGATCATATGCACTTATGATTGGAACTCTAGCAAGCAGTACGCAACTACTAAAGATTCATTAAGGTAAAACCCAACCATAGCATTAAAGCATCAAGTCCCCTTTATCCCATACGCAACAATCCCCTTACTCGGGTTTAAGCTTCTGTCACTCTAGCAACCCACTATAAGCGAATCATGAACGTATTGCAACACCCTACAACGGGAATCCCTCACTCTTGCGCGACACGGAGGGCACCATAGGACAACACCAATAATAAAACATGCAACTCAAACCAATCACGATCATCAATTAACCCATAGGACAAAACAGATCTACTCAAACATCATAAGATAGCCATACATCATTGGGAAATAATATATAGTGTTGAGCACCATGTTTAAGTAGAGATTATAACGGGTAAGAGAGAGGTTACACCGCTGCATAGAGGGAGGAAGAGTGGTGATGAAGGTGGTGAAGTTGTTGGTGAAGATCACGGTGATGATGATGGCCCCCGGCAGCGCTCCGGCGCCACCGGAAGCAAGGGGGAGAGAGCCCCACTTCTTCTTCTTCTTCCTTGACCTTCTCCCTAGATGGGAGAAGGGTTTCCCCTCTGGTCCTTGGCTCCCATGGCGTGGGAGGGGCAAGAGCCCCTCCGAGATTGGATCTATCTCTCTGTTTCTGCGTTTTTCAGACTCTGCCCCTTCACCGTTTCTTTTATATACGGAGATACGTAACTCCAATTGGGGTGAATCTTTCGCCCAGATCTTTCTCATAAAATTAGCTTTCTTGCAGCAAAAGAAGAGCGTCAACCGCCTTACGGGGGGCCCAGGAGAGTCCAGGGCATGCCTGCCTCCCTGGGGCGCACCCCCTATCTCCTGGCCCCCTCGGGCACCGCCTCGCGTTGATTTTACGTCCCAAAAATCACAAAAAATCCAAAATAATTCTCCGCCGTTTTTATACCGTTTGGACTCCGTTTGATATTGGGTTTCTGCAAAACAAAAAACATGCAACAGACAGGAACTGGCACTGGGCACTGGATCAATATGTTAGTCCCAAAAAATAGTATAAAAAGTTGCCAAAAGTATATAAAAGTTGAATAGTATTGGCATGGAACACTAAAAAATTATAGATACGATGGAGACATATCAGCATCCCCAAGCTTAATTCCTGCTCGTCCTTGAGTAAGTAAATGATAAAAAAGATAATTTTTGATGTGGAATGCTACCTAGCATAATCTTGATCATATGTCTAATCATGGCATGAATATTAAGACACGAGTGATTCAAAGCAATAGTCTATCATTTGACATAAAAACAATAATACTTCAAGCATACCAACCAAGCAATTATGTCTTATCAAAATAACATAGCCAAAGAAAGCTCATCCCTACAAAATCATATAGTCTGGCTATGCTCCATCTTCATCACACAAAGCATTCAAATCATGCACAACCCCGATGATGAGCCGAGCAATTGGTTCATACTTTTTAACGCGCTTCAGCTTTTTCAACTCTTACGCAATACATGAGCGCAAGCTATGGACATAGCACTATGGTGGTATAAGGTGGTGGTTGTGAGGACAAAAAGGGAGAAGATAGTCTCACATCAACTAGGCGTATCAACGGGCTATGGAGATGCCCATCAATAGATATCAATGTGAGTGAGTAGGGATTGCCATGCAACGGATGCACTAAGAGCTATAAGTGTATGAAAGCTCAAACTGGAAACTAAGTGGGTGTGCATCCAATTTGCTTGCTCATGAAGACCTCGGGCGTTTGAGGAAGCCCATCATCGGAATATACAAGCCAAGTTCTATAATGAAAATTCCCACTAGTATATGAAAGTGATAACTCAAGAGACTCTCTATATGAAGAACATGGTGCTACTCTAAAGCACAAGTGTGGTAAAAGGATAGTAACATTGCCCCTTCTCTCTTTTTCTCTCATTTTTTCTTTTATTTTCTCTTTTTTTTATTTTTCTTTTCTTTTTGGTGGGCTTCTTTGGCCTCTTTTTTTATATTTGGGCTTCTTTGGCCTCTTTTATTTTTCATAAAGTCCGGAGTCTCATCCTGACTTGTGGGGGAATCATAGTCTTCTTCATCCTTTCCTTACTGGGGCAATGCTCTAATAATGATAATCATCCCACTTTTATTTACTTACAACTAAATATTACAACTCTCGAACAAAGATATGACTCTATATGAATGCTTCCGGCGGTGTACCGGGATGTGCAATGATCTAGCATAGCAATGGCATCAAAAAAATGGACAAGCCATGAAAACATCATGCTAGCTATCTTACGATCATGCAAAGCAATATGACAATGAATGCTCAAGTCATGTATATGATGATGATGGAAGTTGCATGGCAATATATCTCGGAATGGCTATGGAAATGCCATGATAGGTAGGTATGGTGGCTGTTTTGAGGAGGGTAAATAACGGGTTCATGATACCGGTGAAAGTTGCGCGACACAATAGAGGCTAGCAAAGTGGAAGGGTGAGTGTGCGTATATCCATGGACTCACATTAGTCATAAAGAACTCATATACTTATTGCAAAAGTCTACTTAGCCCTCGAAGCAAAGTACTACTACGCATGCCCCTAGGGGGATAGATTGGTAGGAAAAGACCATCGCTCGTCCCCGACTGCCACTCATAAGGAAGACAATCAAAAAAACACTTCATGCTCCAACTTCGTTACATAACGGTTCACCATACGTGCATGCTACGGGACTTGCAAATCTCAACACAAGTATTTCTCAATTTCACAATTACTCAACTAGCACGATTCTAATATCACCACCTTTATATCGCAAAACTATTGCAAGGAATCAAACATATCATATTCAGCGATCTACAAGTTTATGTAGGATTTTATGACTAACCATGTGAACGACCAATTCCTGTCATCTCTCTAAATAGATATAAGTGAAGCAAGAGAGTTTAATTCTTTCTACAAAAGATATGCCCATGCTCTAACAAATATAAGTGAAGCAAAAGAGCATTCTACAAATGGCGGTTTTCTATGTGAAGAGAAACAGGCAATCCAAACTTCAAATGATATAAGTGAAGCACATGAAGCATTCTATAAAGCCATACTCAAAAGATTTAAGTGAAGTGCAATGAGCATTCTATAAATCAACCAAGGACTATCTCATACTAGCATGATGCATAAAATAAAAATGAAAACTAGATGCAAAAGACGCTCCAAGACTTGCACATATCGTACGAACGAAACGAATACGAAAACATACCAATAGTTGTTGAAGAAAGAGGGGATGCCTTCCGGGGCATCCCCAAGCTTAGATGCTTGAGTCTCCTTGAATATTTACTTGGGGTTCCTCAGTCATCCCCAAGCTTGAGCTCTTGCCTCTCTTCCTTTTCCTCATATCGAGACCTCCTCGTTTAGACACTTCATCCACACAAAACTTCAACAGAAAACTCGATAAGATCCATTAGTATAATAAAGCAAATCACTACTCTAAGTACTGTTGAAAACCAATTCATATTTTGTTTTTGCATTGTATCTACTGTAATATAACTTTTCCATGACTTAATCCACTAATATAAATTGATAGATTCATCAAAACAAGCAAACTATGCATCAAAAACAGAATCTGTCAAAAACAGAACAGTCTGTAGCAATCTGAACATCCATCATACTTATGGTACCCCACAAATTCTACCAAAATTAGAAAAATAAACAAGTTGTATAGAAAGACAGTGCAAAAGGAATCAGAACCAATTGACGTTCCAGTTAAAAATGTAAAATCGCACACTACAGCCAAAGTTTCTGTCCTGCACCGTACAAACCAACAAGCATTGTAAACATCCTAAAGGCAAACCTTGGCACATTATTTTTATAATACAATGGAATTTTTCAAGGGGATAATTATTTTTGTTGAAAAGTTTCTGTAATCAAGATTCACAAAGTTTTCGTGAGCATGAAAAAAGTTCAAGGCTAACTCCCACTTCAACAATGCTTATCTTTCTCACTTTCACTTTCCTTTTTGAAAAGTTTTTAGGTTCCACCCTTTTTTTTGTTTTTAAACTATATAAAAGCACTCAATAGAAATAAATGACTCTCTAAAACTTCCGGGTTGTCTCCCTGGCAGCGCTTTCTTTAAAGCCATTAAGCTAGGCATTTAGTGCTCAAGTAATGAATCCACCCGGATCCCAAGGTATATCAAAGCCAATTTTAATTAACAATGATTTGTAATTCAGTAGTGAGCACAAAGTAACATATATCATGCAAAAACAAAGTCTAACTCTCTTCCTATGCATCGGCATGTCATAAAAGAACAATTCATGCACACCAAGTAAAGGCCAATGCATAGTAGAAGCAGTTTCTTGCAATTCTATCGTGTTGGAAACATAGAGATGTGGAGACATAGTTCCTCTCTCATAATAATTGCAAGTAGGAGCAACAAGCACATGCATATTATATCTATCAAAATCATCATGTGCAATGGTAAAAGGCAACCCATAAATATAATCCTTACTAAGCGCAAACTTCTCCGATATAGTGTAGTCGGGACAATTGAAAAAGATAATAGGACTATCATGCATGGGTGCAATAGCAACAATTTCATGTTTAACATAAGGAACTATAGCAAGTTCATCTCCATAAGCATAATTCATTTTGGCATCTTGGCCACAAGCATAGCAAGCATCATCAAAAAGGGATATTTCAAGAGAATCAACAGGATCATAACAATCATCATAGCAATCATCCTTCGATAAGCACGAAGGGGAATTAAACAATGTATGAGTTGAAGAGTTACTCTCATTAGAAGGTGGGCACGGGTGATCAATCCGCTCTTCCTCCTTTTGTTCTTCGCTCTCGTCATCATCTTCTTCATCCAATGAGCTCACAGTTTCATCAATTCCTTCTTCCATAGCTTCCTGCAAAATATTAGTCTTTTCTTGGACAGCGGATACTTTCTCAATAAATGCATTAATATAGTAATTGTATTCATAATTTCCATAGCAATATCTAAGTATAGCAAGATTTTTAGGCCTATAAACATCATCATCTAAAGCTTCATACTTTTCAAACAATATTCAATTTCATAAGCAGCCTTAAAAGCAACAAATTCTTCTATTTGTTCCACATCATAGTAATCATATATACCATTAGCATAAGAAGCTAAGGTTTCATTATCATTAAATTTGCATGAAAAGGGAAGGTGTGGAGCCTTCATCCTAGAGCAACAAGTAATATCATATCTCAAGCATAGATCCCGGGCATACCAACGCAACATAATAAA
Source organism: Triticum dicoccoides (assembly GCF_002162155.2). Classification (NCBI taxonomy): domain Eukaryota; kingdom Viridiplantae; phylum Streptophyta; class Magnoliopsida; order Poales; family Poaceae; genus Triticum; species Triticum dicoccoides. The sequence continues at coordinate 423,604,952 of NC_041385.1, forward strand.
TTGGTCCCATAATAGTTTCCCTTTTTGTGTCGAGCGATAATCCCTAAAGTATTCACGTAGATCCAACATGTCTCCCATTATAAAGCTGAATGGGGTTTTCTCAGGATTATCAAAGTAGTACATAATATCTTTCACATAATGAGAATAAAGGGTTTTAGGAGTTACCCCATCTCCATGAGTAGCAAGTACACCTAATTTTTTTGGTATTTTGTGTTCCATATCCATAACTAAAGATAGAGAACAACTTAGAACAACAAATAAAAATTACTTAGTGATAAAGCAAACAAGCACACACGAGAATATTCACCCCACGCTATGACTCCCCAGCAACGGCGCGAGAAAAAGGTCTTGATAACCCGCAAGTATACGGGATAGTTGTAGCCTCTTTCGATAAGTAAGAGTGTCGAACCCAACGAGGAGCTAAAGGTAGAACAAATACTCTCTCAAGTCCTATCGGCCACTGATACGACTCTACGCACGCTTGACGTTCGCTTTACCTAGAACAAGTATGAAACTAGAAGTACTTTGTAGGTATTGTTGGATAGGTTTGCAAGATAATAAAGAGTACGTAAATATAAACTAGGGGCTGTTTAGATAAAGATGCAATAAAGTAAATATTAGTAGAGAGCTTTTTGTTACGAGAAAGTTATTTGTCCAAGGCAATCGATAACTAGACCGGTAATCACTATTGCAATTTTATTTGAGGGAGAGGCATAAGCTAACATACTTTCTCTACTTGGATCATATGCACTTATGATTGGAACTCTAGCAAGCAGTCCGCAACTACTAAAGATTCATTAAGGTAAAACCCAACCATAGCATTAAAGCATCAAGTCCCCTTTATCCCATACGCAACAATCCCCTTACTCGGGTTTAAGCTTCTGTCACTCTAGCAACCCACTATAAGCGAATCATGAACGTATTGTAACACCCTACAGCAGGAATCCCTCACGCTTGCGCGACACGGAGGGCACCATAGGACAGAACCAATAATAAAACATGCAACTCAAACCAATCACGATCATCAATTAACCCATAGGACAAAACAGATCTACTCAAACATCATAAGATAGCCAGGCATCATTGGGAAATAATATATAGCGTTGAGCACCATGTTTAAGTAGAGATTACAGCGGGTAAGAGAGAGGTTACACTGCTGCATAGAGGGAGGAAGATTTGGTGATGAAGGTGGTGAAGTTGTTGGTGAAGATCGCGGTGATGATGATGGCCCCCGGCAGCGCTCCGGCGCCACCGGAAGCAAGGGGGAGAGAGTCCCCCTTCTTCTTCTTCTTCCTTGACCTTCTCCCTAGATGGGAGAAGGGTTTCCCATCTGGTCCTTGGCTCCCATGGCGTGGGAGGGGCGAGAGCCCCTCCGAGATTGGATCTATCTCTCCGTTTCTGCGTTTTTCAGATTCTGCCCCTTCACCGTTTCTTTTATATCCGGAGATCCGTAACTCCGATTGGGGTGAATCTTTCGCCCAGATCTTTCTCATAAAATTAGCTTTCTTGAGGCAAAAGAAGAGTGTCAACCACCTTACGGGGGGCCCAGGAGAGTCCAGGGCGCGCCTTCCTCCCTGGGGCGCGCCCCCCTATCTCCTGCCCCCCTCGGGCACCGCCTCGCGTTGATTTTACTTCCCAAAAATCACAAATATTCCAAAATAATTCTCCGTCCGTTTTTATCCCGTTTGGACTCCATTTGATATTGGGTTCTGCGAAACAAAAAACATGCAACAGACAGGAACTGGCACTGGGCACTGGATCAATATGTTAGTCCCAAAAAATAGTATAAAAAGTTGCCAAAAGTATATAAAAGTTGAATAATATTGGCATGGAACAATCAAAAATTATAGATACGACGGAGACGTATCGGTGCGCAAAATGGGTATTAATCCCTCAAGGATCAAGCCCACAAAAACCACCTTTAAAGGTGTCATACCAGGTGTAGAGGCCCGCTATACGGGCTCAATCACACTGGAGGTGGTCTTCGGATCTCCGGATAACTTCTGAAGCGAGGAGTTAATCTTCGATATTGTCCCCTTCTGAAGTGGCTATCATGCACTGCTCGGACGAACCGCATTCGCTCGATTCAATGCGATGCCACACTACGCCTATCTCAAGCTTAAGATGCCCGGACCACGCAGCGTCATAACAGTCAATGGAAACACGGAACGCTCCCTCTGTACACAGGAGCACACCGCTGCCCTCGCAGCAGAAGCTCCTGGGCACTGTCAAACGAGTCCAAAATACTGCAACAGGACAGTCCAGCTCGTCAAGAGCTTGACTAGCAATTCGGCCTCCGTCCCAGTCCCGACCAAACAGCGGCATTCGTACAGCGCATACATAACTACGCACTCAAAATACCATGGGCATAGACGGAGGCACAGCTAGACCGTGGTCCATAATACGTCTCAACCTGTCCTGGACCCACATACTTTTAATTTTTCTTTCTTTTCAGGTTTCTTCTCTTCCCAGGTCTTTCCTGGTGGCCTGATTTTTGGACCTATCAAGGGACGGATACACCAAGACGGCAAGAAGCACTGACGTATAAGGGAATCTCCACGTGGTCTCTTTAATTGATTGTTATACCTGTTTTTAGGACCCGCACACAGCTCTCCCTTGGTCGTGGCATGTTAAACAACCCTTTTTGCTTATCGCACCATTTGTACAAAATACGCTTTGACGTATTAATCAAACTACAATGGAAAATGGTTTGCAGCCCAATTTTTGCGGCATTAGCCTATTACCTCATTTTTTCTTTTTTCTTTATATTCTTATCAATTGCACCCGTACACTCTGGTACGCCTTAATTCGCCAGGGGCTTCATTACGCCCCATAATACGACAACAAAGTCCGAACACTTTTTTAAGTATAGTTTGGCACCCCGAACTTATAGCATTATATGCATTGGCTCCGAATCATGTCTTTGGTCAATAGTTGGGTTCCCGGCTCCTATGCTTACTACCTTACGTTCCGCTATATCAGCTAGGGTAGTAAAGGGAGAACTACTGCGATTGTGTCCTGGTTCATCTGAATGAGCACCTCAGTAGAGAAAGCCAAAAACTGAGTGTCATGATGCGGCGAGAGCCGATCAGCTGTTCGAGAGGTCACAAATCATTGGCGATTTTTTCCGTATTATGCGATGAATCGGTTTTTACCCGATCAGGTGTTTATAGCACCCTAAGTTCGGACTGCCGAACACTAGGGGCTACGCCTAAATTTTATTGTCAAGCTCCTATGGCTAAGTGAGGGTGATAAAGCCACATAGTCCGATTGCCTGGTTCGTTGCACTAAACACCTCCTTTAAGGACCAAAACTTTGGAGTAAAGAGTGTTTAGATTCATCCCGAACACCCCCGTACTGCCTACGTGGGGGCTAAAGCCGACGACTGGCCAACTCTCAGATTTAACAAAACGGTCGCACAGGAGGTAAAAATAACAGGCATTATATTACATAAATGTCATTGTTTCATAGTACAGGACAGGATAACATAAATTATTCATGGAAATACAATATCCTTAGCACATTGCTCCGCCACAACACGGGATTCCTCCAAGACATTGTCAAAATACAGCTCGGGCGTGCGGTGCTCCTTGCCCGCGGATATACCTGGCCATACCTCAGGCCGGGCCGGGCTTCGGGCCGGGCCTAGCCAAGCCCGACGCAAAAAACCCAGGCCCAGGCCCGGCCCGGCCCGACCAATGGGCCTGTTTTTTGGGCCCGAGCCCAGCCCGAACACCTAAAAGCCCGTCGGGCTTCGGGCCGGCCCGGCCCGACCTTCAGGAAAGCACAAAAATGACGGGCCCGGGCCCGGCCCGGCCCGGTCTTCGGGCTCAAAATCTAGGCCCGAGCCCTGCCCGGGGGCAGCGTCGGGCCGGGCCGGGTCGGGCTTTTTCGGGCCGGGTCGGGCCGGGCCGGGCTTCCCATGGCCAGGTATACCCGCGGGCGGTCCCTCGGTCGCAACCTTCATGGCGTCCATCTTCCCCCAGTGCATCTTGACTCGAGCAAAGTCCATTCGCGCACCTTCGATGCAGACCGACCACTTGATGGCATCAAGCCGAGGGCAGGCATTGACCGGCTGCTTCACGAGCCCAAAGTAACTGCTGGGTATGGCTTCGGCACGCCATAGCCGGATTATTAAATCCTTCATGGCTAGTTCGGCCATTCTATGCAGTTCGACCAGCTGTTTAAGCTGATCGCTAAAGAGCACCGGATGCTCTGGTGCATGGTATTGCGACCAAAACAGCTTCTCGGTAGAGCTTCCCTCTTCGGCTCGGAAGAATTCTGTGGCGTCTGAAACGCTGCGCGGCAGATCCGCAAACACCCCTGGAGAACTCCAAATCCGAGTTAGTAAAAGGAACCTTTTCTTCACATATTTGCTCTGCATGATAAAAGCCTTACCCACCGTGATTTTTCTGGCCTCCTGGATCTCCTGGAGGGCGCCCTGGGCTTCAACCCGGGCATCATGTGCGCTTTGGCAGGCCTTAGCAAGTTCGGACTCTTGATCCGCAATGTTGCGCTCCAAGGACTCGCACTTCTTGACGACGTCCTAGAGCTCCTACTAGACCTCACTGACCCTGGCCTCATGCTTTTCGCGGGCGGCTTGTTCCTTGGACGCTCTCTCCTCGGCCTCGGCCAGTGCCTTCTTGAGGGCCTCCACCTCGGTCGCCGCTCCTACAAATCAAATGGCACTATGGTCATTACAAATCATCTATCCTTTCTGATATACAGAAGGTCATTTACATACCTTGTTTATCCTCTAGCTGCTTTTTCACGCGGCCGAGATCTTCCTTGGCCCGCTCCAGACTCTGCTTCAGTCTGGAAACCTCCACAGTATGAGAAGTCACAGCCAGCAATGGTTCCTGCTTGTTAACATTGACTTATCTCATTAGTCTCCTGTGAAACTTGTTTGATCCTCTGTTCGGCTTTTCTTTTCAAACACCGGACAGTGTCTCAGGGGCTACTGTCTATACTGTGACATTCTTTTACATAAAATGCGTTGCTTACCTCAGAGCTTGTTAGAAGGCTGGTGCAGGCTTCGATCAGTCCGCTCTTCACGGACTGAATCTTCTCAACCACCGTACCCATATGGGTATGGTGCTCCTCAACAATGGAAGCACCTTGTAGCGCTTCCATTAGAGTGTCTGGTGCCTCTGGATGGACAGAGGACACCGAAGGAATAGGCGCACCTCCTTCTTTCGAAACATGCTGCTTGCCTGATTCCGGAGCTGTAGGAGGCTCTGGAACTGTATCCGGCTGGGGGACGAACTAAATATGGCCCCCACCGCCAGTCTCCATGGGGATTCGCTCCCCCATGAGTCTGGCGGCTGAGGTATCACCCTCCGGTGCCGCCCGGATGGCCTCCTGAACCTCTCCCTAGCCTGGGATCCTTCGGGACAACATGTCGGTGTCCTCCATGGCCTTGGGAGAGGAGGCCACCGGAAGGGTCCCGCTGTCCATTGCCTCTGGGTCCAGCGAATCCCCCAACGATGAGGATCGCTCGAGGTTGGACCGAGCCGGACTGCAAATACATAATTCAACACATTAATACTATAAAGTAGTGAGACCGGATATATGAATGTGTCTGGGTTTTTGAGTACTCACAATTTGGTCAGGGGCTTGCCCCTGGGGCACCATTCTGAGCTGCTTGTCCAGGAGGGAAGCTTTCCCCTTCTTGGACACCTCAGCCTCCCGACGCGTGGAGGCCGTCCTTTTATTTCTTCCCCCCTCAGGGGGGAATGGCGCTCTTCTTATTCTTCCTCCTCCTCCTCTTCGTCCTCGGTGACGGAGGAGTGAGTCTTGGTGTCTTCAGACGTCACATCCAAAGCACCCTTGCGACGGAGACCACCTCTGGTACCCTTGGCCTTCTTCTTGGCCTTCTTCTCCGGTGCCTGATAAGGCACCGAAACCAGCATCTTCGTCAGAACCGGGATTTCTGGGTCTTCAGGCAGCGGAGCCGGACAGTTAATCCGCTCCGCCTTCTTTGTCCAGCCCTAAGAGAATTAATAGGGATGCTTAGGCGTCTTCCTCGAGTATGCAAGTAAAGAATATACCTGGAAAACATGAAGAAACTTACCATACTAGCGGGATGGGCCAAGTCGTGCCCGCGGTCCTCGGTCGTAGCCGACCGCGTCTTGTTGGCCTTGAAGAGCACTTTCCAGATGTCTTCGTGCATAGTGCCAAAGAACTGCAGCAGGGTCTGGTGCTTGGCCGGATTGAACTCCCATAAATGGCAAGTCCGGCGTTGGCACGAAAGGATCCGACGAATAAGCATCACCTGGATTACATTGATGAGCTTGATATTCTTGTTTATCATGCTCTGTATGCGCGTCTGCAGCAGCTTCAACTCGTCTGCCAAAGACCAATCCAGGCCCTTCTCTAGCCAGGAGGTGAGACGCATCGGGGCTCCGGATCGGAATTCGGGAGCCGCGGCACAGGTGGTGCCGTGCAGCTCTGTGATGTAGAACCACGACTTCTGCCACCCTTTGACGGTCTCCACAAAGGAGTCTTTGGGCCATGTGACGTTGGGCATCTTGCTCACCATGGCGCCTCCGTACTCTTCGTGTTGGCCACTCACCACCTTCGGCTTCACGTTGAAGATCTTTAGCCATAATCCGAAGTGGGGTGGGATGTGGAGGAAGGCCTCACACACGACAATGAATGCCGAAATGTTGAGGACGGAATTGAGGGCCAGATCATGGAAATTAAGTCTGTAGTAGAACATGAGTCTGTGGACGAACAGGTGGAGAGGAAATCCCAGCCCGCGGGCGAAGTTGGGGATGAACACCACCCTCTCATGGGGCTCCGAGGTAGGGATGATCTGTCCCCTGGCCGGAAGCCGGTGGGTGATTTCCTTGGCCAGATACCCAGCCTCCCAGAGCTGAGTTATGTCCTTCTCCTGGATGGTGGAGGCCATCCACTTGCCCTGCACTCTAGATCCAGACATGGTTGGAGTGCTTTTTCGGGGCTTAGTCTGTAGAGGCAATCATAATCACCCAGTCTAGATTTCTAGGGTTTTAGCCATTACGATCTCGAGGTAGATCAACTCTTGTAAATATCATATTCATCAAGATCAATCAAGCAGGAAGTAGGGTATTACCTCCATAGAGAGGGCCTGAACCTGGGTAAACATCATGTCCCCCGTCTCCTGTTACCATCAACCTTAGACGCACAGTTCGGGACCCCCTACCCAAGATCCGCCGGTTTTGACACCGACAGTGGGCACCGTGGTTACCACCACTGCCTCCAACCCCGCAGACTTCACAGGATGTCGTGTCATTTTGGGGGTCGCCGCCCCAGCTCTAGATGCCGCCTCCCTAAATCGACCTAACACGACGACAGCGAGGAAGGTGGCGCTTGAAGATGGTGACGACATCAGCGACACCATTGGCGGCGCTGGCGGGCGGCAGATCTACCATTTTTTTGTTTATGCAATTCGAACTTAAGTACTATGTGCGGGCCATGACGATCAGGTGGACCGTTTAATTAATTTGATGTTTTTAGTTATTTTGCAATGCCCTTTTTTGTTTTTTAAGTTGCGATGCCTTTTTTGGGAGTTTTTTTTGCTCCAACATGGACAATATTTGTGATGCGGCGGCGCATTGGGTGCACAGACCGGTGGGCGGCCCAAACCGGACATGGGCGTCCATTTTGTCAACCCAAACAGACGAAATCTGGACGAAGCACACGCCCGTTTGGGGTTGTGCGTTGGAGTTTGCCTTTGGCATATCCGACGAATGACAAGTGAATTTCCTCCCAAATCCATCCACGGATACGGGACCAATCTACGGACATAGATGCGGAAAACCGCCATCCGACGATGTCCGCATACATTTCAAGCCAGGTTTCCATTTAGTAGACAAATTCATGCAACGGACTGATATTCATCAAAGTTTGAAAGGAAAATAGCACAAATCATCCATACATAGCATGCAAATAAGTCTATTGTTTGAAATTCGATGTCCAACAGGTTTTTCAACGGGTCATGTTGATACGTCTCCAACGTATCTATAAGTTTTGATTGTTCCATGCTATTATATTATCTGTTTTGGATGTTTTATATGCATTTATATGCTATTTTATATATTTTTGGGACTAACCTATTAACCTACAGCCCAATGCTAGTTTCTGTTTTTTCCTTGTTTTTGAGTTTTACAGAAAAGGAATATCAAACGGAGTCCAAACGGAATAAAACTTTCGCGATGATTTTTCTTGGACCAGAAGATATCCAGAAGACTTGGAGAGGGGGCCAGAGGAGTCCCGAGTAGGCCACAAGCCTCCTGGGAGCGCCCTAGGCCCCGAGGACTTGTGAGCCCCTCGGAGGTCCCCTAACCCTAATTCTTGCACTATAAATTCCCAAATATTCCCAAACCATCAGAGGCATCCGCCAAAACACTTTTCCGCCGCCTCAAGCCTCTATTCCCATGTGATCCCATCTTGGGGCCTTTTCCGGCACCCCGCGGGAGGGGGATTCGATCAGGGAGGGCATCTACATCAACCTTGCTGCCCTTCCAATGAAGCGTGACTAGTTTACCACAGACCTAAGGGTCCATAGCTAGTAGTTAGATGGTTTCTTCTCTCTCTATGATCTTCAGTACCATGTTCTCCTTGATGTTCTTGGAGTTCTATCCAATGTAATATTCTTTTGCGGTGTGTTTGTCAAGATCCGATGAATTGTGGATTTATGATCAGATTATCTACAATTATTGTTTGAGTCTTTTCTGAACTCTTTTATGCATGATCAAATATCTTTGTATTTCTCTTCGAATTATCGGTTTGGTTTGGCCAACTAGATTGGTTCTTCTTGCAATGGGAGAGGTGCTTAGTTTTGGGTTCAATCTTGCGGTGTCCTCACCCAGTGACATAGTAAGGGTAGTGAGGCACGTATTGTATTGTTGCAATCAAGGGCAAAAAGATGGGGTTTTCATCATATTGCTTGAGTTTATTCCTCTACATCATGTCATCTTTCTTAAGGCGTTACTCCGTTCTTATGAACTTAATACTCTAGATGCATGTTGGATAGCGGTCGATGTGTGGAGTAATAGTAGTAGATGCAGGCAGGAGTCATTCTACTTAACACAGACGTGATGCCTATATTCATGATCATTGCCTTAGATATTGTCATAACTTTGCACTTTTCTATCAATTGCTCGATAGTATTTTGTTTACCCACCGTATGTTTTCTTTGAAGAGAGAAGCCTCTAGTGAAACCTATGGCTCCTGGGTCTATTTTCCTTCATATATTTTCAGATCTATACACCAAAAAACCCAAAATACCTTGCTGCAATTTATTTAGATTTACTTTAGTTTGCTCTTTTAGTTATCTTTTATACCTATCTCTATTAGATCTCAGTCTTGTTTGAGACCGTGAAGGGATTGACAACCCCTTTTTCGCGTTGAGTGCAAGTGTTTGTTAGTTTGTGCAGGTGCATAGATTGGAGACTTGCTTGTGCCTCCTACTGGATTGATACCTTGGTTCTCAACTGAGGGAAATACTTATCTCTACTTTGCTGCATCACCCTTTCCTCTTCAAGGGAAAAATCAACGCAAGCTCAAGAAGTAGCATATTTCGTCTCACACATAGTGCCCCATTAGCTTGATCCAACAGTGTGTATGTAAATAGCCATCCCTCTGTCCTGTGGTACATCACGGCAGCGCGTACGGGTTACACAGTGTGTACAACAACATTGAGTGAATGAATGATTGAATCAACAAGTTGAGGAAGAAGAAGCAAAACTTACAATCTCCTCATCTGCCGCGTGCAATAGCCACCTTGCCTCCGACTAAGCAACTGCATGACAGAACTTGGTGACGATGGTCTGGACGTACCATCGATACGATAACGACCTCACATTGCGATCATGGATGGTGTGCATGTCGTAGGGCGCAATGTGATTCTGTGTGAAAGGATTCATGCACTTGTTGCTAGAATGTCCCACCTCCACTTCTGCCTACGAAATCCGCGGATACATCCAACCACACATAGCACAACAACTCATCCTCCATGGCTGAGTACCCTGCCATCCTTCTTACTCTGAAAAAACGACATGGCATCCAAAAATAAGCTCAATGGCATTTGACCGAACACCCGTCGGGCGTGGTGGCCACCATGGAGGTCGTTGATAGTGTGGCAGAGTGTACCTTGGTATAAACGGCTCCAGGGTGGACAACATCGTCATAAAAGGCGAGCGAACGCGTCGGTGTTGGTTGCGAACGTTCAGCAATGTATGTGTGGTGGCTGGAGAGGTACAACCGTGGCAGTGGAGGTGGAGGTTGCGGATTGATGACCCACAAGTATATGGGATCAACCGTAGTGCTTTCAATAAGTAAGAGTGTCGAACCCAACGAGAGCAAAAGGAAATGACAAGCAGTCTTCAGCAATGTATTCTCTGCAAGCACTGAAATTATCGGTAACAAGTAGTTTGATAGCAAGGTAATTTGTAACGAGCAACAAGTAGCAATTGTAACAAAGGTGCAGCAAGGTGGCCCAATCCTTTTTGTAGAAAAGTACAAGCCGGAACGGTCTCTTATAATGAGCAAAGTGTTCTCGAGGACACATGGAAATTATCATATAGTCACTTTCATCATGTTTATTTGATTCGCATTCGCTACTTTGATAATTTGATATGTGGGTGGATTGGTGCTTGGGTGCTGTTCTTACTTGAACAAGCCTCCCACTTATGATTACCCCCCTCTCGCAAGCATCTGCAACTGCGAAAGAAGAATTAATATAAATCTAACCACAACATGAAACATATGGATCCAAATCAGCCCCTTACGGAATAACGCATAAACTAGGGTTTAAACTACAGTCACTCTAGCAACCCATCATATACTTATTACTCCACAATGCCTTCCCTTGGGCCCAAGTATGATGAAGTGTCATGTAGTCAACGCTCACATGACACCACTAAAGGAAGCAACAACATACATATCATCAAAATATCGAACGAATACCAAATTCACATGATTACTTATAACTAAACTTCTCCCATGTCCTCAAGAACTAAAGTAACTACTCACAAATCATATTTATGTTCAAGATCATAGGGGTATTGAATATCATCAAGGATCTGAACATATAACCTTCCACCAAATAAACCAACTAGCATCAACTACAAGATGTAATCAACACTACTAGCAACCCACAGGTACCAATCTGAGGTTTTGGGATAAAGATTGAATACAAGAGATGAACTAGGGAAGAAGTTTATGAAGATTAGTCCTCCCGTGAAGAGAGGATCGTTGGCGATGTCGATGGCTTGGATTTCCCCCTCCCGAAGGGAAGTGTCCCCGGCGGAATCACTCCATCGAGAGCAAAAGTGCTCCTGCCCAAGTTCCGCCTCGAGACAACGGGGCTTCATCCCGAAAGTCTTCTTCTGGTTTTTTTCTAGGGCAAATGGCATCAGATAGGATAAGATGGGCCTCGGAGGCCTACCGGGGGCCCCACAAGCTCAAGGGGTGCGCCCTGGGGGTAGGGCGTGCCCCCAGGCTTGTGGCTACCTGGTGGGTCCCCTTCCGTTAATTCTTTTGCCAATATTTTTTATATACTCCAAAATAATTCTCCATAAATTTTCAGGTCATTTGGAGTTGTGCAGAATAGCTATCTCTGTTGTACCCCTTTCCGGTCCAGAATTCCAGCTGTCGGCAATCTCCCTCTTCATGTGAAACTTGCAAAAAAAGAGAAAAGGCATAAGAATTGCATATAAAGTAAAATAATAGTCCAAAATACAATAAATAACCATAGGAAAACATGATGCAAAATGGACATAACACGGATGCAAAGCAAGCGGGAGAAGTGGCGGAGTGTAAGAAAATGGGATCTGGAGGTCGAATCAGTGGGCCTGGGGTGTTGGAGTCCAACATGGTTGTTGTCCGGGCTCCAGCTACCCCCCCTCCCACTACCACACACACACACACACACACACACACACACACACACACACACACACACACACACACACACACTTTGTCTCCACTTTGCGGGAGAAAGTGCGTTCGGACCTCCGAGCGGACCAATACAGGCCCGTCGGGGATGGCTTTTGTGGTCTGAACATGTGCGGGCGGTTTGAGTGTCGGCACTGAAGATGCCCTTAGGCCATGCAATCATCAGACGAATTCTCTCAAATATTCTTCAACGTCGAACATCCAACGCAATATCGAAAAGTGTCCTTCGTTTCAAACATTTTAAACACAAAGTATGAACAAAATTTAATCAAATTTAATATTACCTCCGTCCCTAATTAGTTGTGTTGGGTTTTTCTAGATATGATATATCTAACATTAAAACTTGTCTAGATACATACGTATCTAGACAAATTTTGAGTTGATGCAATTGTAGAATTGCTCTTGCACTAGGTTAGAGCACGACGGAGAACACATGCATTTGTATAAAAGAATATGACTCTCTTGCTTCACTTATACTCCCCCCGTCCAAACTAAGTGTCTCAACTTTGTATTAACTTTAGTATAAAGTTGTATTGGTGTTCAGACATTGAGGCACTTATTTTGGGACAACTGGATCATCTTTCTAGAGAGCTAAATAACAAGTTGTTTGCATGAATTATATGTTGGTCCTAGAAATGATATGTATTCAATGGTGGTATGGATAAAAACTTGCATGAACTTAGTTATCATTGAACTTGGTATCTGGATTCCGTGCACAAATTTGAGGTGAGATGTGACTAACCAATGAATGTGTCGGTAAAAGAACTTGTGTAGACTATTGGAGATGTGTTATAAGGCCATACACGTCAATACTTGTCGTTGTTGAAATGGAACTATTTGTGGGGTCTAAGTTGAAGGACGTTGTAAATAACCACCTTTGTAGACTTATCGATGGCCTGTACAAATTTCCCTTTTTGACTGACTTTTCCCATGACAATGTTTTTGTATATCAGCCACGTCCCCGGTGCTGCTCGAACCTATTAATTTAAAATAGTTGTGTTAATCAGCCTTCGGCTTCCACCTCCTAAGCAAGAGTAAAATGAGAAGTGCTCCTGGTGTCAACCCCTCTACTTAGGGGACCTCCCGTTGAGGAAAGCAATCCGGCCTATTGGTCTAAGCGCAAGCCGAAGAGGGAAAAATTATTTAGGCACTTAATGCGACCAATGTTTCGTCAAGGGAGACCCTCCAACGGTTCCTTCGTCCGAAGTGTCATCTTTATGATTTTTTTGTGCCATCGACTTGTATGTTTTTTGAGGAGGGAAGACAACTTTTTCATAGCTCACCGAGTAGGATCAAGTCCAACATATTACCATAAGGGGTTGTAATTTTCAGTTCCCTCATTGAGGGAGTCCTGGACTAGGGGGTGTCCGGATAGCCGAACTATCATCATTGGCCGGACTCCAAGACTATGAAGATACAAGATTGAAGACTTCGTCCTGTGTCCGGATGGGACTTTCCTTGGCGTGGAAGGCAAGCTTGGCAATACGGATATGTAGATCTCCTACCATTGTAACCGACTCTGTGTAACCCTAGCCCTCTCCAGTGTGTATATAAACCGGAGGGTTTTAGTCCGTAGGACGAACAACAATCATAGCATAGGCTACCTTCTAGGGTTTAGCCTCCTTGATCTCGTGGTAGATCTACTCTTGTACTACCCATATCATCAATATCAATCAAGTAGGAGTAGGGTTTTACCTCCATCGAGAGGGCCCGAACCTGGGTAAAAACATCGTGTCCCTTGTCTCCTGTTACCATCCGCCTAGACGCACAGTTCGGGACCCCCTACCCGAGATCCGCCGGTTTTGACACCGACATTGATGCTTTCATTAAGAGTTCCTCTATGCCGTTGCAATTAGGAAGGATGCCTCGTCCCGTCTTCAAAGACGGCACCGTCGCCAAAGGAGCTTTGGCCACCGGCCAAACTATCCAGCTAGGTGGTTTTCTTATGACCGCCTGTTCGGCCACCGCGCCGACGATGACCTCTCGGGTCATCAAAAGCGATCTTCACGTCAACTCGGAACTCGCCGAGCAGCTAGATCCGATGGAGCTCTCTTCCGTAAACGAGCTCTTGGATCGCATCGCCGCCCTGGGAGTCGCTACAGACTATGATCATATTGGGCTTAGAACCGATCTGAGAGAGATCAACTCTCCCCAGGCTACCCACCACATTGCTGTGGTAGAGGAACAGTGCGGCGACTCTCCTTCTATATTAAGGACCAGTTATGTCCGGATTCCTGATCCCTCCATGCCGGATTCCCGCGGAGGGACGGACGTCAACCAAGCACTAAACCTAAAGTCAGGCAGCGGGCCAGATTCTTTGGACAACATCCAGCAATCCAAGCTTCCAAGTTCGGAAACTTTTCGGCCCTTGAGCCTTAGATTGGACGGGGTTTCGAATTTAATTCCACTCGCCCACCCAAACACAAGCGATCTATCTCGAATCCGGCAAGAGCCCGCTGAAACAGTACATCATTACTGGGCCAGATTCCTCCTGGTTATGGACAGGATAAAGGACTACCGTGAGGAAAGCGCAATCTCAATTTTCTGCAACAATTGCACAGACAAGGGAATCATGAATGCCATAAGTCGTCGTGAAATTACACGCTTCGCCGACTTGGCGTCCATAGTACGAAAGTACTGTGCGATGGAGAGTGCCTGGAAAACCGAAACCAAATTTTGGGACAATCCGGCTCCGAACACAACCCTAGTCCGAAATAAAAGGGTGCATCACACTCAGGCACCTGGGTTAAAAACCAAGAAGCAAAAACCCCCTAAAGGGCACGGAACCGTACTGGAGGGATGGCTCAGCGGACCCTGTAAAATCCATAGTATAGAGGGCGCCACTCCAACACATAGCCTTCGAGCATGTTGGATACTACGGCAGGTGGCCAAAAGTGGCGAAGAGCTTCTAGCCCCAGAGAACCAGCCTAGCAGTACCAGTACGGTATTAACAGTCTTCGAGACTTTCACATCAAATAATATGCGGAAACGAACACTCCGCAGCCTCTCCGAAGTCTACCAAGTGGCAACAATAAATCCATGGAGTGACACGGCTATTACCTTCAACGCCAGTGACGAACCTAAATTCCGAACAGCCCGAGCACCAGCCGCATTGGTCCTCAGTCCAATAGTGGACGACTTTCGCCTTACTAAGGTACTCATGGATGGCGGCAGCGGATTAAACCTCATCTACGAGGAAACCCTTCGAAAAATGGAAATAGACTGGAGCCGCATTGAGCGAAGCAGCACAACCTTTAGAGGAATAATCCCTAATCGGGAAGTACGCTGCACAGGAAAAATTGCACTGGATGTGGTGTTCGGCTCGCCGGACAATTACAGGTCCGAGGAGGTCACGTTCCAAGTGGCCCCGTTCAGCAGCGGATATCATGCTTTATTAGGGCGAGAGGCATTCACAATTTTTCAAGCTATACCCCATACGGGTACATGAAGCTCAAAATGCCCGGGCCCAATGGAGTCATCACTCTTGTCAGTGATCCGGACATAGCACTCCGCGCCGAAAATAAGATAGCCGCACTAGCCCTAGAGGCACTATCCAAAGCCCTAGCGGCAGAGGAACTCACTGCGCTGCGCTCCACGGTGAACAGGGACGATGTGATACTCGATAAGAGATCCAAGTCCACCTCTTTTAAGCCAGCGGACGAAATAGTCAAATTCCAAGTCCATCCAACGGACCCCACAAAGACGGCCTCCATTGGGGCACAATTAAACCTTGATGTAGACGCCGCACTACGAGAATTCCTTCGGGAAAATTGGGACATCTTTGCCTGGCACCCTTCAGACATGCCAGGAATCCCACGCAGGTTGGCAGAGCACAGCCTAAATATCCTAAAAGGATTCAAGCCAGTCAAACAGGATCTTTGGCGATTTTCCGAACCCAAAAGACAGGCAATGGGAGAGGAGCTAGCCAAACTATTAGAAGCCGGATTCATCAGAGACATAAAACATCCGGACTGGCTAGCAAACCTGGTAATGGTACCAAATAAGTACAAATCCTGGCGCCTGTGTGTCGATTTCAAGGACCTTAACAAGGCTTGTCCAAAGGATCCTTTCCTCCTTCCCCTCATCGATCAAATTATCGATGCTACCGCAGGGCACGATTCATTGTGCTTCCTCGACGCATACTCCGGCTACCATCAAATCAAGATGGCGGAGACAGACCAAGCCACAACGGCATTCATTACTCCATACGGACCATTCTACTTCAACACAATGCCCTTCGGACTCAAAAACGCCGGCGCAACATATCAGCGCATGATTCAGACATGTCTAGCAACCCAGGTCGGCAAAACAGTGGAGGCATACGTAGATGATGTGGTCGTCAAGTCCAAACACGTCGAAACTCTAGTAGACGATTTGAGGCTCACATTTGACAACCTCCGAGCATATGACATTAAGCTCAACCCGGAAAAATGCGTTTTCGGCGTACCAGCCGAAAAGCTCTTGGGCTTCATTGTATCCGGTCGAGGAATTGAAGCAAACCCAGCCAAGATCCGAGCTCTGTCACAATTGGATATCCCAAAAGACCTCAAGCAAATACAAAAATTGACTGGATGCGTGGCGGCTCTAAGCCGCTTCATCTCCCGCTTGGGAGAAAAGGCATTACCCCTTTATCGCCTCCTCCGGCGCACCGAACACTTCAAATGGACGGATGCCACCACGGCCGGACTCGAAGAAATAAAGGCCATATTGGCAACAAATCCGGTCCTGGCCGCGCCTAACTTGGGTGAACCAATGTTATTATATATCGCGGCAACACATCAAGTTGTAAGCGCGGTGCTCGTCGTCGAACGAGAAACGGAAGGACAAAAATTCCCTCTCCAAAAACCAGTGTACTACGTATCCACTGTCCTAACTCCATGCAAGTCCCGGTATTCACATTATCAAAAGATAGCATACGCGGTGTTCATGGCATCCCGGAAGCTGCGACACTACTTTCAAGAGTGTTCGATAACAGTAGCCTCCGAAGTACCTCTTAACAACATTATAAACAACCGCGACGCGACAGGAAGGATTGCAAAATGGGCCATTGAGCTCCTACCATTTGACATAACCTACAAACCACTGCGAGCTATAAAGTCGCAAGTTTTGGCCGACTTCATCGCCGAAAGGACTAAAGCCGAACTCCCTAAAGAGTACGGCGCATACTCCAATTGGATCATGCACTTTGACGGCTCCAAAATGTTGGCCGGCCTGGGAGCTGGCGTCGTCCTGACGTCCCCAACCGGAGACATAGTCCAATACGTACTCCAGATAATGTACACGAACTCCAACAATGCAGCCGAATATGAGGCCCTTCTACATGGTCTCCGGATGGCAATCTCCATGGGCATTCAACGCCTAGAGGTCCGCGGGGATTGAAACCTCGCAATATCCCAAATAAATGGAGACTTCGACGCCAGGGATCCGAAAATGGCAGCCTACCGTAACGCCGTCTTAAAAATGTCAGCTCGGTTCGAAGGACTCGAATTCCACCATATAGCCCGGGATAATAACTAGGCGGCCGACGTGTTGGCACGCATCGGCGCAAAGCGCGACGCCATCCCTCCCAAACATCTTCCTGGAGCGGCTTTTCAAGCCATCCGTATTATGGGAAGGGGAGTCCGGAAACAACAACCCGGAACCAACCGCACCGCCCAACACCGAACACTCTGACACAATCGATGGCTCTGCCAGTGAAATAACACCTTCAGCCCACGAAATAATGGCAGTCATTGCCCCGTGGACGGAACCATTCCTAGCCTACTTAATCAGGCAGAAACTTCCCGAAGACCAAAATGAGGCCCGCTGCATAGTACGGCGATCTAAGGCCTACAAGGTCCATGAGGGAGAGCTTTATAAGAAAAGCACAGCCGGAGTCCTTCAAAGGTGCATCTCCGAAGCGGAAGGGCAAAATCTTCTGGCTGAAATTCACGCCGGACTAGGCGGGCACCACTCCGTAGCCCGGGCCTTTGTAGGCAAGGCCTTCCGTACATGATTTTATTGGCCGATGGCCCGGGCAGATGCTCAGGACTTAGTCCAACGATGCGTCGGTTGCCAGCTCTTTGCTAATCAAAGCCACATGCCACCCATCGCCCTCAAAACTATACCCATCACCTGGCCGTTCACGGTCTGGGGGCTTGACATGGTCGGACCCCTTAAAGGGGGAACCCACAAGCAAAAATACCTATTGGTCATGGTGGACAAATTCACCAAATGGATAGAGGCCAAGCCAGTTAAAACGGCCGAATCCGGACCTGTGATAGATTTCATATCTGGGGTAGTACACCGTTACGGCGTCCCCATAGCATCATCACTGATAACGGCACGAACTTCACGGCTGACGAGGTTAAACTCTGGTGCAAAAATATGGGCATCAAGCTCGACTACGCTTCAGTCTATCACCCTCAAACTAACGGTCAAGTTGAACGAGCAAATGGTCTAATCATGAGCAGCATCAAACCCAGACTAGTGCGGTCCCTTAAGGAATCTAACACGCATTGGGTAGAGGAGCTCGACTCCGTACTCTGGGGGCTGCGGACCACGCCAAACCGCACTACCGGATTCACACCATTTTTATGGTATACGGCGCAGAGGCAGTTTTGCCCTGCGACATAATTCATGACTCACCTCGCGTGCGCATGTACGGAGAAAGAGAAGCCGAGCTGGATCGGCAGGACAGTTTGGACGCCTTAGAAGAGGAGCGTGACGTGGCAAAAGCTCGTTCCGCATTTTACCAACAGCAGGCTCGAAGATATCAAAGCAGAGAAGTACGGGCCAAAACTTACAATGTTGGCGAACTAGTTCTACGCCTGCCGGACAAGAAAAAGGACAAGCTCAAGCCCAAATGGGAAGGTCCCTTCATCATCGACCAGGTCCTGACCGGCGGAGCGTACCGTCTGCGAAATGCATCGGATAACCGACTCGAGCCAAATCCATGGAACGCAGCCCGTCTCCGCAGATTCTATGCCTAGCGCCGGACTCTGAGTTCGTCTCCCTCCCCCGTCTATATTTTATACTTTAACTGTCTTTTATTTGCCCCTCTCTTCTCTCTCCTTTTTTTCTTTTTTTCCTTCTTTCACGGGCCTTCGGCGGCTCGTCTGCGCTTTGTTCGCACACACTTGACGTGCTATCCGCACTCATTATACCTGGGGGCTTCTTTAACAGAAGCTTATTTATAAGGGTCTCATACCCAACACATGTGTCACACTTCCGCATGTACCTTTTATTCACCATTATATGCATCGATATGACTTAAGTTTTGGCCAAGCTGGGTTGCCTGGCTCCTGTGCTTACCCCTACGTTCTCGATTGTTCGGCTAGGAGGTAAAGGGAGCACCTCTGCGAATGTTACTGCCGGGTCAGCCGGATGTGTACCTCAGACTGGGTGAAGCCGAAAGCTACCGTTCTTAAGGGAATATTCGGTCGATGAATTGAAAGATGATTTCTTACCTATTTATTTATCTGCCCCCAGATGCTTTCCTGCTTTTTTCGCAGTCCGGACATGCACTTTAGGGCATACCTCCCAGGGACAGGAACCCCTAACGGAACTATTCTCCCTGGAAGATGTTTCTTACTAACCATGTAATATAACATAACTAGTTGGGCACTTGTCTGATAAAGCACTAATGACCCCTACGCCTGGTCTCCATGCATGCCCCGGTTCTTATATAACCGAGAGGGTATTCGGATACACTCCGGACTATCGGGTCCCAAGGTTGAAGCAAAATGGTCCGCAATGGCAAACGATCTACAATCCGGCTAGAAGGCATTTTTCATGTCATTTCAAATTACATAGTCAAGCTGACTGATGGTATTCCTCTTCGATACCATCTAATAAACTGTCTAGTTTACAATCCCGCTGTGAATACTTTGTGGCCAACTCTACTTGGTCGTACAGTAAGCTCACAGGAATCTCCTTCCCATCGGGCCCCACAGGTCCGACCTCGGCCATGTGGTTGGGGTCAGCCTTCGCATACCGTGTCTTCACCATGGCCCATGCCTCCCTGGCACCTTGACGGCAGGCCGATATCTTCCATAACCGGAAGAGCTGCGGTGCTCCCTGAAGCTTCTCCGCAAGCTCTCCAAGACCTTCGGGCAAGGACACAGAATGCCATAAGGCCTGGGCGACTCCGCTCATCACCTGCCGAACACGTTCATGCAGTTGCAGCAGCTCGGGAAGTAGGTCACCCGTTGAACCGGGCATTTCCTCCGCAAGACAACCTGTGGGCACGCCTACAGACACATTTCTGTCAACCGACTTCCTCACCGAACTCTTCTTTTCAAAAAATTTCGCTCAAGCACTTACTATAAATGCCGCGACGAAGCCGCCGATTCTCCTTCACGGAGTCAAACAGCTGGGCCCGAACATCTTTTAGTTCCTCGCCCAGCTGGGTGTTGGCATCTTGGAGTTTGTTCCTCTCTTGCTGCACCCTCATAAGCACCTTCTCGGCGGCCTTCAGCTGGCGCAGTACCTGTTGCTTGTCCGGATCTAGTCCGGCGCCATCTACAATATCATTGTCAGACTTATACACACGCCGCACTTAATAAACTACTTATCTTTTGAAGTATGTATTACCAGCGGGGGTCTCTGTGGCTCCCCCTGGGGCGGCTAGTGCGGCCTCAAGTTGGGCCTTGCACTCTTGAAGCTCCTGGGAAAGATGGGTATTCTTTTTTGAAAGATCCCGCAACACAAATGATGCTTAAAACAATTATTCCAACTATTTTAAGTCTCGGGGGCTACTAATATATATAAGTGGTCAACACTCACTCACCCGTATGTCTTTCACATACTGCTCCGTGGCTCTGGTTAGACCATCTCGAGCGGCACGGAGGTGCGTGTCTCCCGCATTAAAGGCATTTAATGCCTCCAAGGAGAAACACGCGTCACGAAGAACTGTCCGGCGGCGCCTATGATTCATGGCGCTCTCCACCTCAGACCTGGTGGCAGATAGTCTGTTGACATCCTCCGTTGGAGGAGCATTCGACGCACGCCTTGTGTTCGCCTCCCCCTCCGGACCAGGCGTTGGAGCCTGGCTGGCGGAGGCTCGATTGGCAACCTCTCCGGACACAGTCCGGCGAGCACTCTTTCTCCTGGAAAAATCATGAGCGTTAATATACCTCCCAGGAATATTTCCTTTAAACATGGTGGTGCGTCATACCGTTGCGGCGACGTTTCAACTCGCGCCGCACTCCTCTTCCGCCTGCTGGGCCGAGCTGACCCTTGTTGGTCAGCCGCCACAGGTTCGGCTTCCTGCCTCAAAGGCACCTCCTGCGGAGTACCATTAGTATACGGTGGTCAGAATTAAGCATGGGTGAATCGTGGTATCAGGACTCCGGTCACAGTTACCTGGGAAGCCGGAGATAAACCGGGGTAGTCGGCCGTAATGGCGACCAAAGCATTATCCATGCTAAGTTGGTGGAACACCCCATCGATCAGCTCCACCTTTATGTCCGGATCCTCTTCGGAGGCTAGATCAAGGGATTGTTCCGGATCCTCGGGCTGTGGAGTCAGGCTGTGTATGCCCTCTACGTCCCGGCGCAGTTCCTGCGTCAAAGCCGCAAAGTGAGACACTTAACTTTGGGACTATGGATCGGATAGATAGACGTCCGCTTACCCAGCTCCGAGGGTTATTCATGGAGAATCCATTCAATGGACTCGCGCGGATGAAGTCCTCCTTCTCCCCCTTGTACAAGCCAGACAGGATCTTCACCAGATCGGCAACCGATCCCGGCCCCTTGCGGCCATGACGGGTGGCGTCATCCTCCCCGTTGAAATCCCACATGGGGTGGCCCCTATATTGGAGCGGTTGCACCCCTCGCATGATGCACGTGGCCATGACTCCAATCATGGTCAATCCGGAATGAGCCAATAACCTTATTCGGCCCATCAGATATTGAACGTCCCTATCATTCTCCCGTTGAGGCCTCCGCGGGCGCCAACTCAGGCGTTTCTTTAGAGGAGCGTTGCTGAACTCCGGGAGGCCGATCCGAACTGGGTCCGGCAGCGGGGCGTCTTCCATATAAAACCATTCCGAAGGCCAGTCTTCGGATGCCTTCTTCGGGGTTCCGGATAGATATCCGGTCTCGGCGATGCGCCATATTTCGGCTCCGCCCACTTGATATATCGACCCCTCATGAGAACGGGGTACGAGGCAAAACAATCTCTTCCACAGCGCAAAATGGGCCTCGATGCCCAAGAACAGCTCACAAAGGGCTACAAAGCCCGCGACGTGCAAGATGGAGGCAGGCGTAAGGTGGTGAAGCTGGAGCCCATAGAAATCTAGGAGCCCCCGGATAAACGGATGTATGGGAAATCCGAGTCCCCTTATTAGATAAGGGACGAAGCATACCCGCTCTCCTTTGGAGGGATTGGGGACGCTCTCCGCCTGCTTCCCGCCCTTGTAGGTGGCCAGTCCGGCTCGAACCGAAACCATAAAGGCTGGGGGAAGATATCCCTCTGCTTGGAGCGTCACCAGCTCGCTATGCGGGACTGAACATCTCCCCCAATCTCCTGGCTGAGGGCTGGGAGCGCGAGAGGAGGAGCCGCGTCGACTGTCCATGATGGAGTGGATTTTCGTCAGAGGCGCTTAGATTAATACTCGCGGAAGGAGGATGGTGTGATTCGGATCTAGATCCTCGCCTCTCTTATAGGCAGCTTATTCGTGCAGCTGGGGGGTAAAACATAAAAATACCCTGGCTTTTCGCATTCGTACGACATGTGGAAGAGGGCCATTATTGGACGTGGAAGCCAAGGAGCGTAACATTTATAGGGGAGCTGGATACCATTCGGCGAGCACGTGGAATTTGGAGGAGAACCCGCCTTGCAATGCCGAAGGCAACATGCGCGCCGGACTTGTCGTCATTGAAGCCTGGTTCGGGGGCTACTAAGGGAGTCCTGGACTAGGGGGTGTCCGGATAGCCGAACTATCATCATTGGCTGGACTCCAAGACTATGAAGATACAAGATTGAAGACTTCGTCCCGTGTCCGGATGGGACTTTCCTTAGCGTGGAAGGCAAGCTTGGCAATACGGATATGTAGATCTCCTACCATTGTAACCGACTCTTTGTAACCCTAGCCCTCTCCGGTGTCTATATAAACCGGAGGGTTTTAGTCCATAGGACGAACAACAATCATACCATAGGCTAGCTTCTAGGTTTTAGCCTCCTTGATCTCGTGGTAGATCTACTCTTGTACTACCCATATCATCAATATCAATCAAGCAGGAGTAAGGTTTTACCTCCATCGAGAGGGCCCGAACCTGGGTAAAAACATCGTGTCCCTTGTCTCCTGTTACCATCCGCCTAGACGCACAGTTCGGGACCCCGTACCCGAGATCCGCCGGTTTTGATACCGACACTCATGCTAACCGATTTTGTATGTTGTGACTGATAGCTTTCGGCTTCTCCCACTTCAGGTACTTAACTAGGATGACTCCAGAAGTAACATTCACAGAGGTGCTCTCGTTACACCATTAGCCAAATGTGCGGTAAAGTAAGGGGTTGGCATAGGAGCCATGTAACCCAGGTTGGCAAAAAGTCACATGCCAAAACTGATGCGTATTATGGCTTAAAACGAATTGGAAGGGTCAACATCGGCTAAGCAGGCGGCATGCAACAAATGCTCCAGATACTTTTGTAGATCTGATATGTTTCGATCCAGGTGTTGTAACAGCCCCAGGCAAATTTGCGGCGCATGATGTGTGCCCATGAGCCATAGATTATTGTAAAAAATGATCCAAAAGCCTAGGGGGAACTTAATAAAGGACACAATATTTAGTCGAACTTTTCTTGTAAAAAACCCTATCTAGTTCTAATGATTGATTGAAAATAAAAGAGAAGTTGTAAATTGGCTAGCCATGGGCACTAGGGCAGCATTATAGGGGTTTGGATCCACGCGGTTTTCCTTGGCATCTCGGATCCGGCATGCTCCTCCAAGAAGCACCTTGTCGATGATGAACAACCCATTCCATGGTGCAGGCAGTTTATGCTTACCGGGTTTATCTGGGTGGCATCGTAAGACCAGGTAGCCGATGTTAAACAACTTCACCCAGACCTCGCGATGCTGGTATCGCTGTACCCACTGTTGGTAGAAGGGGGGACGTACATTAGCTACATCTCATTCCCTGTCCATGGCGTCTAGATCATCCTGTTGACTCTGGTTGGCCTCCCATTTCTGGTACAGACGTACTCGAGGTGCATCGTGTATGGGGTCACTAGGGATAATGGCCTCAGTGTCGTACACCATAAATATGGTGTATGCCTCATGGATCGATTTGGAGTAGTTCGCAAGCTCCACAACATGGAGATGTTGAGCTCCTCGACCCATTTGTTGTCGTCTTCCTCAAGAGACCGAGTCAGCCGAGGTTTTATGCCACTTGGAATCAATCCAATAGCATGTTCTACCTGCCTGTTTGTTTGCGGGTGGTAGGCGGAGGCCTAGTCAAGCTTAATGCTTTGCTTGGTGCACAACACTTTTACCTCCTTGGCTGTGAAGTTGGATCCATTGTCCATGTAATGATGTTGTGAGGCATCCCATAATGGTGCACCACACCGAAGATGAAGTTTATCACTGGATTTACCTTTATGGAGTGGTTCGACCATGTCCAGCCCCCAGACCGCAAACATCCAGGTTATCAGGATTGTTTCTAAGGTTGTGACTTGCAGGTGGCTTTGATGTCTACTACACAACCTTCTTCTTGTAGACTCGCGTTGGGCCTCCAAGCGCAGAGTTTTGTAGGACAGTAGCAATTTTCCCTCAAGTGGATGACCTAAGGTTTACCAATCCATGGGATATGTAGGATGAAGATGGTCTCTCTCAAACAACCCTGCAACCAAATAACAAAGAGTCTCTTGTGTCCCCAACACACCCAATACAATGGTAAATTGTATAGGTGCACTAGTTCGGCGAAGAGATGGTGATACAAGTGCAATATGGATGGTTGGTATAGGTTTTTGTAATCTGAAAATATAAAAACAACAAGGTAACTAGTAACAAAAGTGAGCAAAAACGGTATTGCAATGCTCGGAAACAAGGCCTAGGGTTCATACTTTCACTAGTGCAAGTTCTCTCAACAATGATAGCATAATTGGATCATATAACAACCCCTCAACATGCAACAAAGAATCACTCCAAAGTTTCTATCAAAGAACGTAGGACGAAAACATGCATCAACCCCTATGCATAGATTACCCCAATGTTACCTTGGGAATCCGCGATTTGAGTGCCAAAACATACATCAAGTGCATGAATAGAACATCCCATTGTCACCACAGATATCCCATCACAAGACATACATCAAGTGTCCTCAAATCCTACACTCCATCCAACATAACGAAACCTCAAAGAGCAAGACTCAATGCATCGCAAGAAGGTAGAGAGGGAGAAACACCATAGAATCCAACTATAATAACAAAACTCGCGATACATCAAGATCGTGCCAAATCGAGAACACGAGAGAGAGAGAGAGAGAGAGAGAGAGAGAGAGAGAGAGATAACACATAGCTACTGGTACATACCCTCAGCCCCGAGGGTGAATGCTACCTCTTGAGCATGCGTTGGTTTTCCCTTGAAGAGGAAAGGGTGATGCAGCAAAGTAGCGTAAGTACTTCCTTCAATTTTTGAGAACCAAGGTATCAATCCAGTAGGAGGTTACACACAAGTCGCCTTGTACCTACACAAACAAATAAGAACCTTGCAACCAACGTGATAAAGGGGTTGTCAATCCCATCACGGCCACTGGCAAAAGTGAGATCTGTTAGAGATAATAAGATAAATATTTTTATTATTTTTGTTGTATAGATTGAAAAGTAAAGATTGCAAGATAGTAAACGAGATGCAATGTAAATAAAAGAAATATAATATGATATAAAAGAGACCCGGGGCCCATAGGTTTCACTAGTGTCTTCTCTCAAGATAGCATATCTTACGGTGGGTGAACAAATTACTGTCGAGCAATTGATAGAAAAGCGCATAGTTATGAGAATATCTAGGCATGATCATGTATATAGGCATCACGTCCGTGACAAGTAGATCGAAAGGTTCTGCATCTACTACTATTACTCCACACATCGACCGCTATCCAGCATGCATCTAGAGTATTAAGTTCATAAGAACAGAGTAACACATTAAGTAAGATGACATGATGTAGAGGGATAAACTCAACCAATATGATATAAACCCCATCTTTTTATCCTCAATGGCAGCAATACAATACGTGCCTTGCTTCCCCTGCTGTCACGGGGAAAGGACACCGCAAGATTGAACCCAGAGCTAAGCACTTCTTCTATTGCAAGAAATATCAATCTAGTAGGCCAAACCAAACTGATAATTCGAAGAGACTTGCAAAGATATCAAATCATACATATAAGAATTCAGAGAAGAATCAAATATTGTTCATAGATAATCTTGATCATAAACCCACAATTCATTGGATCTTGACAAACACGCCGCAAAAGTATTACATCGAATAGATCTCCATGAAGATCAAGGAGAACTTTGTATTGAGAATCAAAGAGAGAGAAGAAGCCATCTAGCTAATAACTATGGACCTGAAGGTCTGTGGTAAACTACTCACACATCATTGGAGAGGCTATGGTGTTGATGTAGAAGCCTTCCATGATCAATTCCCCCTCCGACGGAGTGCCGGAAAGGCCCCAAGACTGGATCTCACGGGTACAGAAGGTTGCGGCAGTAGAAATAGGGTTTCGTGGTGCTCCTAGATGTTTTCGGGGTATATGAGTATATATAGGCGAAAGAAGTAGGTCGGTGGAGCCACGAGGGGCCCACGAGGGTGGGGGAGCACCTACCCCCTGGGCGCGCCCTCCTACCTCGTGGCCGCCTCGTTGCTTCCTTGACGTCCACTCCAAGTCTCCTGGATTGCGTTTGTTCCAAAAATGATTCTCCCGAAGGTTTCATTCCGTTTGGACTCCGTTTGATATTCCTTTTCTGCGAAACACTAAAATAGGCAAAGCAATTTGCACCGGGCCTCTGGTTAATAGGTTAGTCCCAAAAATATTATAAAAGTGCATAATAAAGCCCATTAAACATCCAAAACAGATAATATAATAACATGGAACAATAAAAAATTATAGATACGTTGGAGACGTATCAAGCATCCCCAAGCTTAATTCCTGCTCGTCCTCGAGTAGGTAAATGATAAAAACAGAATTTTTGATGTGGAATGCTACCTAACATAATTTTCAATGTAATTCTCTTTATTTTGGCATGAATGTTCACATGCAAAAGATTCAAGATAAAAGTTTAATATTGACATAAAAATAGTAATGCTTCAAGCATGCTAACCAAGCAGTTTATGTCTTATCAAAATAACATAGGCAAAGAAAGCTTATCCCTACAAAATCATATAGTTTGGCCATGCTTCATTTTCGTCACACAAAATGCTCCCATCATGCACAACCCCGGTTTCAGCCAAACAACTGGTTCATACTTTTTAACGTGCTTCAGCCTTTTCAACCCTCACGCAATACATGAGCGTAAGCCATGGACATAGCACTACGGGTGGAGTAGAGTATGATGATAGGGATTATGTGAGAAAACAAAAAAGGAGAAAGTCTCACATTGACGCAACTAATCAATGGGCTATGGAGATGCCCATTACTTGATGTCAATACGAGGAGTAGGGATTGCCATGCAACAGATGCACTAGAGCTATAAATGTATGAAAGCTCATAAAAAAGAAACTAAGTGGGTGTGCATCCAACTTGCCTGCTCACGAAGACCTAGGGCATTTTGAGGAAGCCCATAATTGGAATATACAAGCCAAGTTCTGTAATGAAAAATTCCCACTAGTATATGAAAGTGACAAAATAAGAAACTCTCTATGATGAAGATCATGGTGCTATTTTGAAGCACAAGTGTGGAAAGAGCACAGGTAACATTGTCCCTTCTCTCTTTTTCTCTCATTTTTTTATTTGGGCTTCTTTGGCCTCTTTTTTTCTTTCTCTTTTTTTCTCTCTCCTTTTTTTATTTTGTCCGGAGTATCATTCCGACTTTTGGGGGAATCATAGTCTCCATCATCCTTTCCTCACATGGGACAATGCTCTAATAATGGAAATCATCACACTTCTATTTATTTACAACTCAAGAATTACAACTCAATACTTAGGACAAAATATGACTCTATGTGAATGCCTCCGGCGGTGTACTGGGATATGCAATGAATCAAGAGCGACATGTGTGAAAGAAATATAAAGGTTGCTTTGCCACAAATACGATGTCAACTACATGATCATGCAAAGCAATATGACAATGATGGAGCGTGTCATAATAAACGGAACGGTGGAAAGTTGCATGGCAATATATCTCGGAATGGCTATGGAAATGCCATAATAGGTAGGTATGGTGGCT
Organism: Triticum dicoccoides; assembly: GCF_002162155.2. NCBI lineage: Eukaryota > Viridiplantae > Streptophyta > Magnoliopsida > Poales > Poaceae > Triticum > Triticum dicoccoides. Next base: position 423,633,261 of record NC_041385.1, read on the forward strand.
GTTTTGAGGAAGATATAAGGAGGTTTATGTGTGATAGACCGTATCATATCACAGGGTTTGGATGCACCGGCGAAGTTTGCACTAACTCTCAAGGTGAGAAAGGGCAATGCACGGTACCGTAGAGGCTAGCAAATTGCGGAAGGGTAAGAGTGCGTATAATCCATAGACTCACATTAGTCATAAAGAACTCATGTACTTATTGTAAAAGTTTATTAGCCCTTGAAGCAAAGTACTACTATGCATGCTCCTAGGGAAAGGGTTGGTAGGAGTTAACCATCGCACGATCCCGACATCCACTCATAAGTAAGCCAATCAAAGAACACCCCATGCTTCAAATTTGTCACACAACGTTCACCATACGTGCATGCTACGGGACTTGCCAACTTTAACACAAGTATTTCTCAATTTCATAATTACCCAACTAGCATGACTCTAACATTACCACCTTTATATCTTAGAACAATTATCAAGTATCAAATTTATCATAGTGTTTAATGCACTCCATATGAAAGTTTTTATTTTACCCAACTTGGATGCCCATCATATTAGGACTAATTTTATAACCAAAGAAAATTACCATGCTGTTCTAAAAGACTCTCAAAATAATATAAGTGAAGCATGAGAGATCAATAATTTCTACAAAATAAACCACCACTGTGCTCTAAAAAGGTATAAGTGAAGCACTAGAGCAAAATTATCTAGCTCAAAAGATATAAGTGAAGCACATAGAGTATTCTAATAAATTCCGATTCATGTGCGTGTATCCAAAAGGTGTGTACAGCAAGGATGATTGTGATAAATTAAAAGGCAAAGACTCAAATTATACAAGACGCTCCAAGCAAAACACATATCATGTGGTGAATAAAAATATAGCCTCAAGTAAAGTTACCGATAGACGAAGACGAAAGAGGGGATGCCTACCGGGGCATCCCCAAGCTTAGGCTTTTGGTTGTCCTTGAATTTTACCTTGGGGTGCCTTGGGCATCCCCAATCTTAGGCTCTTGCCACTCATTATTCTATAGTCCATCAAATCTTTACCCAAAACTTGAAAACTCTACAACACAAAACTCAACAGAAAATCTCATGAGCTCCGTTAGTGCAAGAAAACAAACCACCACTTTAAGGTACTTAATGAACTCATTCTTTATTTATATTGGTGTTAAAACTACTGTATTCCAACTTCTCTATGGTTCTTACCGCCCGATACTAGCCATAGATTCATCAAAATAAGCAAACTACACACGAAAAACAGAATCTGTCAAAAACAGAACAGTCTGTAGCAATCTGTAACTCTAGAATACTTTTGGAACCCCAAAAATTCTACCAAATTAGGAAGTCCTAGGTAATTTGTTTATTAATCTTCTTCAAAAATAACCAACTGAATATCACATTTCTGTGATTTACTAAAACTAATCTCGTGCGCGTAAAAGTTTCTATTTTTCAGCAAGATCAAATTGACTATCACCGTAGGTTATCTTAAAGGTTTTACTTGGCACAAACACTAACTAAAACACAAAACCACATCTAACAATAGGCTAGATGAATTATTTATGACTTAAGAGGAATAAAAAGTAAAGAACAAAAATAAAATTGGGTTGCCTCCCAACAAATGCTATCGTTTAACGCCTCTAGATAGGCATAAAAACAAGAATAGATCTAGGTATTACCATCTTTGGTATTCAATTCATAAGTGGCTCTCATAGTAGATTCATAAGGTAATTTAATTTTCTTCCTAGGAAAGTGCTCCATGCCTTTCCTTAATGGAAATTGGAATCTAATATTTCCTTCTTTCATATCAATAATTGCACCAATCATTCTAAGGAAAGGTCTACCAAGAATAATAGGACATGAAGGATTACGATCTATATCAAGGACAATGAAATCTACGGGCACATAATTCTTATTTGCAACAATAAGAACATCATTAATCCTTCCTATAGGTTTCTTAATGGTGGAATCCGCAAGATGCAAATTTAAAGAACAATCATCAAATTCAAGGAACCTAGCATATCACAAAAAGTTTTAGGAATCGTGGAAACACTAGCACCCAAATCACACAAAGCATAGCATTCATGATTTTTAATCTTGATTTTAATAGTAGGTTCCCACTCATCATAAAGTTTTCTAGGGATAGAAACTTCTAATTCAAGTTTTTCTTCATAAGATTGCATTAAAGCATCAATGATATGTTTGGTAAAAACTTTATTTTGATTATAAGCATGAGGAGAATTTAGCACGGATTGCAACAAGGAAATACAATCTATCAAAGAGCAATTATCATAATTAAATTCCTTGAAATCCAAAATAGTGGGTTCATTGCTATGTAAAGTTTTGACCTCTTCAATCCCACTTTTACTAATTTTTGCATCAAGATCTAAAAACTCCGAATCATTGCCTCTTAGCTAAAGTTGACTCATCTCCAGTCCCATCTTTATCAAGATTCATATTGGAAAACAAAGATTTAATAGGAGAGACATCAATCACTTTCAGATCTTCATCATTATTTTCATGAAAACTAGAAGAACATGCTTTCACAAAGCAATCCTTTTTAGCACGCATCCTAACGATTCTTTCTTTGCACTCATCAATGGAAATTCTCATGGCTTTGAGAGACTCATTGATATAATGCTTAGGTGGAATATATCTAAGTTTCCAAGAATCAACTTCCAGAGAAATTCTATCTACGTTCCTAGCCAACTCATCAATCTTAGACAATTTTTCTTCAAGCAAAGCATTGAAATTCTTTTGCGAAATCATAAATTCTTTAACACTAGTCTCAAAATCAGAGGGCATCTTATTGAAATTTCCATAAGAATTGTTGTAGGAATTACCATAATTATTAGAGGAATTACTAGGGAACGGCCTAGAATTAATGTTTCCTCTATACGCGTTGTTACCAAAATTGTTCCTACGAATAAAATTCACATCCATAGATTCATTATTATTCTCAATCAGAGTGGATAAGGGCATATCATTATGATCAGAAGAAACACTCTTATTAGCAAACAATTTCATAAGTTCATCCATCTTTCCACTCAAAACATTAATCTCTTCAATTGCATGAACCCTTTTTACTAGTAGATCTTTCGATGTGCCACTGGGAATAATTAACCATAATATTATCTAGGAGTTTAGTAGCTTCTCCTAAAGTGATTTCCATAAAAATGCCTCCCACGGCCGAATCTAAAAGATTTCTAGAAGCAAAATTCAATCCAGCATAATTTTTTGTATAATCATCCATAAATTCAAACCATGTGTAGGGCAATTACTTATCATTAGTTTCATCCTCTCCCAAGCTTGTGCAACATGCTCATGATCAAGTTGCTTAAAATTCATAATATCGTTTCTAAGAGAGATGATCTTAGCGGGAGGAAAATACTTAGAGATAAAAGTATCTTTGCACTTATTCCATTAATCAATACTATTCCATGAATCAATACGATCTCTAAGCGAAAACGGAAATAACTTCAATTTAACAATATCATTATCCACATCTCTCTTCTTTTGCATATCGCACAAATCAACAAAGTTGTTTCGATGTGTAGCGGCATCTTCACTAAGAAGGCCAGAGAATTGATCTTTCATGACAAGATTCAATAAAGCAGCATTAATTTCGCAAGATTCAACATTGGTAATAGGAGCAATCGGAGTGCTAAGAAAATCATTGTTGTTGGTATTGGAAAAATCACACAACTTAGTATTGTTTTGAGCCATAGCGACAAAAAATCCAACACACAAGCACACAAGAAGCAAGCAAAAAGAGAAGAATGGAAAAAGGGTGAATAAAATGGCAAGGGTGAAGTGGGGGAGAGGAAACGAGAGGCAAATGGCAAATAATGTAATGCGAGGGATAAGAGTTTGTGATGAGTACTTGGTATGTCTTGACTTGTGATCTTTCCGGTAATGATGCCAGAAATTGGCAAGTTGTTGAGAAATCAAATCTCGACTTGACTTGGCGTAAGCCTCCCCGGCAACGGCGCCAGAATTCCTTGTTGCTACCGCTTGAGCATGCGTTGGTTTTCCCTTGAAGAGGAAAGGGTGATGCAGCAAAGTAGCATATGTATTTTCCTCAGTTTTTGAGAACCAAGGTATCAATCCAGTAGGAGGTTACACACAAGTCGCCTTGTACCTACACAAACAAATAAGAACCTTGCAACCAACACGAGAAAGGAGTTGTCAATCCCTTCACGACCACTTGCAAAAGTGAGATCTGATAGAGATAATAAGATAAATACTTTTGGTATTTTTGTTGTATAGATTGAAAAGCAAAGATTGCAAAATAGTAAATGAGATGCAATGTAAATAAAAGAGATATAATATGATGGAAAAGAGACCCGGGGGCCATAGGTTTCACTAGTGGCTTCTCTGAAGATAGCATATCTTACGGTGGGTGATCAAATTACTATCGAGCAATTTATAGAAAAGCGCATAGTTATGAGAATATCTAGGCATGATCATGTATATAGGCATCACGTCTGTGACAAGTAGATCGAAACAATTCTGCATCTACTACTATTACTCCACACATCGACTGCTATCTAGCATGCATATAGAGTATTAAGTTCATAAGAACAGAGTAACGCATTAAGCACGATGACATGATGTAGAGGGATAAACTCAAGCAATATGATATAAACCCCATCTTTTTATCCTCGATGGCAACAATACAATACGTGCCTTGCTGCCCCTGCTGTCACTGGGAAAGGACACCGCAAGATTGAACCCAAAGCTAAGCACTTCTCCTATTGCAAGAAATATCAATCTAGTAGGCCAAACCAAACAGATAATTCGAAGAGATGTGCAAAGATATCAAATCATACATATAAGAATTCAAAGAAGAATCGAATATTGTTCATAGATAATCTTGATCATAAACCCATAATTCATCAGATCTTGACAAACACACCGCAAAAGTATTACATCGAATAGATCTCCAAGAAGATCGAGGAGAACTTTGTATTGACAATCAAAGAGAGAGAAGAAGCCATCTAGCTAATAACTATGGACCCGAAGGTCTATGGTAAACTACTCACACATGATCGGAGAGGCTGTGGTGTTGATGTAGAAGCCCTCCATGATCGATTCCCCCTCCGGTGGAGCGCCAAAAAGGCCCCAAGATGGGATCTCACGGGTACAGAAGGTTGCGGCGGTGGAAATAGGGTTTCGTGGTGCTCCTGGATGTTTTCGGGGTATATGAGTATATATAGGCGAAAAAAGTAGGTCGGTGGAGCCACAAGGTGCCCACGAGGGTGGGGGCGCGCCCTCCTACCTCGTGGCCGCCTTGTTGCTTCCTTGATGTCCACTCCAAGTCTCCTGGATTGCGTTTGATCCAAAAATGATTCTCCTGAAGGTTTCATTCTGTTTGGACTCCGTTTGATATCCCTTTTCTGTGAAGCACTGAAATAGGCAAAAAAACAGCAATTTGCACTGGGCCTCTGGTTAATAGGTTAGTCCCAAAAATAATGTAAAAGTGCATAATAAAGCCCATTAAACATCCAAAATAGAAAATATAATAGGATGGAACAGTCAAAAATTATAGATACATTGGAGACGTATCAGTGAACTACTCCCTCCTCGTCATGGAGACAATCGGGATGATGAAGATGGCCTCCGGTGATGGTTCCCCCCTCCGGCAGGGTGCCGAAACGGGCCCCTGATTGGTTTTTTGTGGCTACAGAGGCTTACGGTGGCGGAACTTCTGATCTAGGTTTCTTTTCAGGGGTTTCTATATTTATAGGAATTTTTGGCGTCGGAAACAAGTCAGGGGGTTCCCCGAGGAGTCCACAAGCCAGGGAGCGTGCCCTAGGGGGGCGCGCCCCTAGGCTTGTGGTCGCCTCGGGACTCTTCTGGCCCAAATCTGATGCTCCGTGGGCTTCTTCTGGTCCATAAAAAATCACCGGAAGTTTTCAGCTCATTTGGACTTTGTTTGATATTCCTTTTGTGTAAAACTCAAAAACAAGAAAAAAACAGAAACTGGCACTAGGCTCTAAGTTAATAGGTTAGTCCCAAAAATAACATAAAATAGCATATTAATGCATATATAACATCAAAAACAGATAATATAATAGCATGGAACAATAAAAAATTATAGATATGTTGAAGACGTATCAAGCATCCCCAAGCTTAATTCCTGCTCGTCCTCGAGTAGGTAAATGATAAAAACAGATTTTTTGATGTGGAATGCTACCTAACATATTTATAATTGCAATATTCTTTATTGTGGCATGAATATTCAGGTCCATAAGATTCAAAACAAAAGTTTAATATTGACATAAAAACAATAATACTTCAAGCATACTAATAAAGCAATCATGTCTTCTCAAAATAACATGGCCAAGGAAAGTTATCCCTACAAAATCATATAGTCTGACTATGCTCCATCTTCATCGCACAAAGTATTAAATCATGCACAACCCCAATGACAAGCCAAGCAATTGTTTCATACTTTTGATATTCTCAAACTTTTCCAACTTTCACGCAATACATGAGCGTGTGCCATGGATATAGCACTATAGGTGGAATATAATATGGTGGTTGCGGAGAAGACAAAAAGAAGGAGATAGTCTCACATCAACTAGGCGTATCAACAGGCTATGGAGATTCCCGTCAATAGATATCAATGTTAGTGAGTAGGGATTGCCATGCAACGTATGCACTAGAGCTATAATTTTATGAAAACTCCAAAAGAAACTAAGTGGGTGTGCATCCAACTCGCTTGCTCACGAAGACCTAGGGCAATTTGAGGAAGCCCATCATTGGAATATACAAGCCAAGTTCTATAATGAAAAATTTACATTGGTAAATGAAAGTGACAACATAGGAGACTCTCTATCATGAAGATCACGGTGGTACTTTGAAGCACAAGTGTGGAAAAAGGATAGTAGCATTGCCCATTCTCTCTTTTCTCTCATTTTTTTATTTTGGGCTCTTTGGCCTCATTTTTCTCTCTTTTTGTTCACTCTTTTTTTCTCCCCCTTTTTTTCGTCCAGAGTCTCATCCCAACTTGTGGGGGAATCATAGTCTCCATCATCCTTTCCTCACATGGGACAATGCTCTAATAATGATGATCATCACACTTTTATTTACTTTACAACTCGATACTAGAACAAGATATGATTCTATATGTATGCCTCCGGCTGTGTACCGGGATGTGCAATGACTCAAGAGTGACATGTATAAAAAATATGTATGGTGGCTTTGCCACAAATACGATGTCAACTACATGATCATGCAAAGCAATATGACAATGATGAAGCGTGTCATAATAAACATGGCGGTGGAAGTTGCATGGCAATATATCTCGAAATGACTATGGGAATGCCATAATAGGTAGGTATGGTGGATATTTTGAGGAACATATATGGTGGGTGGCACCGGCTAAACTTGAGCGATACTAGAGAGGCTAGCAATGGTGGAAGGGTGACAGTGTGTATAATCCATGGACTCAACATTAGTCATAAAGAACTCACATACTTATTGCAAAAGTCTATTAGCTATCAAAACAAAGTACTACATGCATGCTCCTAGGGGGGATAGATTGGTAGGAAAATACCATCGCTCGTCCCTGACCGCCACTCATAAGGAAGACAATCAATAAAAAAATCATGCTCCGACTTCATCACATAACGATTCACCATACGTGCATGCTATGTGAATCACAAACTTTAACACAAGTATTTCTACCAATCCACAATTACTCACTAGCATGACTCTAATATCACCATCTTTATATCTCAAAACAATATGCAAGGAATCAAACTTCTCATAGTATTCAATGCTCTTTATATGAAAGTTTTTATTATATCCCTCTCGGATGCCCATCATATTAGGACTAAATGCATAACCTAAGAAAATTACCATGCTGTTTAAAGACTCTCAAAATAATATAAGTGAAGCATTAGCGTTCATCAATTTCTATAAAATAAAACTACCACTATGCTCTAACAAGATATAAGTGAAGCATTAGAGCAAACTGGCTAGCTCAAAAGATATAAGTGAAGCACATAGAGTATTCTAATAAATTCACGTTTCATGTGTGTCCCTCTCAAAAGGTGTGTACAGCAAGGATGATTATGGCAAACTAAAAATCAAATAATCATATCATACAAGACGCTCCAAGCAAGATAGCAAGACATAGATCATGTGGTGAATAAAAATATAGCCTCAAGTAAATATACCGATGGACTGAAGACAAAAGAGGGGATGCCAACCGGGGCATCCCCAAGCTTAGATGATTGGTTGTCCTTGAATATTACCTTGGGGTGCCTTGGGCATCCCCAAGTTTAGGCTCTTGCCACTCCTTATTTCGTGGTCCATCGAAACTTTACCCAAAACTTGAAAACTTCACAACACAAAACTCAACAGAAAACTCGTAAGCTCCGTTAGTATAATAAAGCAAATCACCACTTAGGTATTCTTGTGAACTCATTCTAAATTTATATTTTTGTTATTCTACTGTATTCCAACTTCTTCATGATTCATACCCTCCGATACTACCCATAGATTCATAAAAATAAGCAAACAACACAATGAAAACAGAATCTGTCAAAAACAGAATAGTCTGTAGTATCTGGAAACTTCGTATACTTTTGTAACTCCATTTTAATTTTTTTAGGAAAATCTAGGAAATTTGTATATCAATAATGTGTAAAAAAATCAGATTTTTATCGCGCTCCAGTGAATTTAAACAATTCTGTTACTGGAAGCAAATGTTTCTGTTTTTGCACAGAATCAAGTCAACTATCATCCACACTATCCCAAAGGCTTACTTGGCACTTTATTGAAACAAAAGCTATAAAACATGCTTACTACAATAGATTAATCATGTGGACACACAAAAACAGTAGGTATAAGTATTGGGTTGTCTCCCAACAAGCGCTTTTCTTTAATGCCTTTCTAGCTAGGCATGATGATTTCAATGATGCTCACATAAAAGATAAGAATTGAAACATAATGGGAGAATCATGAAGCATATGACTAACACATTTAAGTCTAACCCACTTCCTATGCCTAGGGATTTTGTGAGCAAAAAATTTATGGGAGCAAGAGTCAACTAGCATAGGAAGGCAAAACAAGCATGACTTCAAAACTTTCCGCACAAAGAGAGGAAACTTGATATTATTGCAATATGTAAAAGCATATGTTCCTCTATCATAATAATTTTCAGTAGCAACATGAATAAATTCAACAATATAACTATCGCATAAAGCATTATTTTGATGATGCACAAGCATAGAAAATTTACTACTCTCCACATAAGCAAAATTCTTCTCATTCGGAATAGTGGGAGTATCATAAGAAACTCGAATACTATAAATTGTTTCCACATTAAAAGAGTAATGTTCAGAAAAAGGGTAATCATAATTATGACAAGTTTTTTAAATATAATAATCACTACTATTTATAACATAAGTGTCATCACAGTAATCATCATAAGTAGCAACTTTGTTCTCATCAAAATCTATTGAAACCTCTTCCAAGATAGTGGAATCATTATTGAATAAAGTCATGATCTCTCCAAATCCACCTTTATCATTATAATAAGATTCAACACCCTCCAAAATAGTGGGATAATTATTCTCTAAAGTTGACACTCTTCCAAATCCACTTTCATAAATATTGCAATCATCGTAAATAAGGAGGCATGTTATCATCATAATAAATTTGCACATCAAAACTTGGGGGACTAAAAATATCATCTTCATCAAGCATAGCATCCCCAAGCTTGGGACAAACACTAATTGCAGCAAACAAATTCTCAAACATGTCATTCTCATCAAACATAGCATCCCCAAGCTTGTGGCTTTGCATATCACAAGCATAATCACTCACATCATTAATAGTATGAATATCACCAATAATATAGCAATTATTATCATCACAACTTTCTAAGTTGGTGCCAAAAAGATTTTCAAGATTACAAGAAGTATCACTATTTTCCCAATCATAATCATCACAATGAGTAATAGTCATAACAAAATCATCCTCAATAGTTTCTTCGGACATTGTACCATAAGACAAAGAATCTCTATCATCATCAAGTATATCATATTCCACATTTATTTTTTATTCACTCTCATGAGGCATAACAATAATAGGAGCAACATCATTTGCGAGGGATACTTTTTTACCTTTGCTTCTCCGTCTTTTCTTTTTCTTCTCTACATCATGTGTGGGTTTAATCAACTTTTTGGAGCTCCTTATGGATGGGATTGGTTGCATAGGAAGCTCATTCTCATAACCTGTTTCATCACGAGAGACAATAGGAAGGAAAGTGGAGAGATTTACCCTTTCAATAGTATTTCTTTTATATTCTATTGGTTTTCCCATCTTTCTATAGTTGGAAATATAAGCATTCTCATTGCAATTTGCCACACAAAACATAAAAAAAATTAAGAGTAGTTTCAACATGGTCGGTGAATATGAACGCTTCAAACCAACTATTTTTATGAGACAATTCTTCACACCCCAAAAATAAACAAAGTTCATTATAAAGTTCAAGGTGATCAAGTTATTGCTATATTTAGCCACGATTCGGTCATAAAAAAGTGTGCATTGGAAATTAAGATGACCAACTCTATTGCAAAGTTCACAAGTACTGGGATGAAGAGAGCATAATTTTGTAGCAAATTTATCTATCACCTTAAGCCACCGATTGGTTTCACTGTAACATCCCAAATTTTCAATTTGGAATGTTATACATTAGATCATCATTGCATATCATATTTTATTGCATTTAGGCCCCAAATAAATGTTCATCTTGTCCGACTTGATTTTAGAGGACGGGGAAAATTTATTTCGGGATTTTTGGAGTCTGTTTTGGTATTTCTTTTATTTGTTTTTCTTTACCAAATTATTTAAAAAAACGCGAACCGACTCGGACGGCCGTGGGCGACCCGGACACCTCTTCGCCCGGCCTTTAAAAGCCGTCCGAGCCACGCCAGCCCACCCCAGCCCACCGCGCCCCCAAACCCTAACCCTAAGCCACCGCCGCCGCCGCCGCCGTCTTTCGCCGCCGCCGCCGCCGACCGCTGCCACCCGGACCCCACCACCGGCGGTTTTCTTCAGAAAACCGCCTGTTTTTTTATAAAACCGCGGTTATTTTTTTAGATCAGTTTTTATTTTTTTCCTGGTTTAATTTATTTAGCGAACACCTGTTCGTTTTAACGAACGGTTTTCGTCTTTTAGCCGCAGACAGCGAACGTTCGTTCGTTAGCCTGTTCGTCCGTTTTTCTTTTTCTCGGATTTTCCGCGATTATTTCTTATCGCGATTTCTGATCCGATTTTCGTTCTAGTATAACTTTTCGCTCGTTTATCAGAATCAGGCGATTCAAGCGCCTAGAGTTTCGTCTTGAAACCCTCTTTCTGTTTAACCAACTCAAACAAAGTTTTTGCCACTGTAAAATTTGACTTAGGTCCAGATTAGTAAACGAATCTTGTTTCTTTCGCCGTTTGACTTTTGTTGCTTCGTTTGATTTGATTCTTTTTGCAAACCGGAGTTCTTAAGTTGAACTTTCTGGTTAGATCGTTTATTTGATTTTTACCCGTGCATTAGATGAGTGCTTATTTTATGCTTGTTTGTTTGCGATAGAGTACCCAGAGTGCGCCGCTTGCTACTTCGAGTCTCTAGGTTTCATGGATCATCAGCAAGGCAAGTAACACTTTTATCATACCTCTTTACTACCCAGTTTTATTGCATTAGATCAATCCTCAAACAATTGCATGATTAGGATCTGATTTAACATGTGGGTATTGGGAAGTAGATGAGGTAGTACCTATTACCTGTTTTATTATCAAACCTTTGGGAGTTACTTCTACGTTTGCTTATATTGCTATGCTATGCTAGTAGACGTGGATTGGGTGAGTGTATCCATGACAGATGTGAGATTGTTAATTAATGGTTTATTTAAGGTGGCAACTTAAATTCACATCTGGGTGGACTGAGGCACCTGGGGAACCCAGTGTTGCCTGTATTTTTGGAAATCCTGGGGTACCGTGTGATTCTCCTATGGACCGCCACCCAGGCTCAAAGGGATCATGAGATTATTCATGCTAGAAACTTCCGTGTGCAGCCGCAAGCTACTATGGGCTCTAGCATAGTTGAGTATGTTGCGTGAGCTCTTGAAGAGGTAGACTAGCAGATGTAGGGGATGTAGGTGGTACTGTCTACCCGGAGTAGAGAGTTAATGCTTTTGAAAGAATGTGTCTCGGTCATTCGTTTCTCAAACATCTTGTAGTGCAAGAAATCCAACGGAGGAGATCGAGTCTTGCGGGGAAAAGGGCGCAAACCTCTGCAGAGTGTATAAACTAATCATGGTTAGCCGTGTCCCCGGTTATGGACGTTTTGAGTATCTAGTACTTGGATTATCATGTGAATCTCATCATGTTACTTAATTTAATTTTGTTGGGTTAATGATGATGTTTAATTGGGATTGAGTTGGAGGAACCTTCTCAATGTTTAACAACCACCATGATAGTTAAATAAAATTTATTCCTTTGTTGTAGGGAAAAAATGGCTTTATGCAAAACTGTAACCATAGAGCTTTCCACCAGCCATATATGCATGTAGTGATAACATTATTCTGTTCATTACTCTCTATTTGTTACATTGCCAGCATATTCCATGTGCTGACCCGTTTTCGGGCTGCAACGCTCATGTTGCAGACTTTTCAGACGACGAGTGAGGTGCCTTAGGTCGTGGTCTTATACTCAGTGATGCCGTTGGAGTTGATGGACTCGCTTATCTTCCAAGCCTTCTGCTGTTATCGTTATTAGATGGCCTTAAGCCATATTTTTTGCAATAAGTTCTCTTTTGAGACATTCGATGTAATAAGTGTGTGATTGCTACTCTGTTATAAATCCTTCGAGTACTGTGTGTGTCAGCATTACCGATCCAGGGATGACACTGATGCACAGAGATCAGACTGTTTGAGGCCTGGTCGCTACATTCATCATGTTTATGCTTCTCCCAAAATCTATCATCCCTATAAGGCATGTCTTCACCAATTCTATTCACTCCACAAAAATTGACATGCTTATAAGAAACATTTTTATCATGACTCGTGCAATCATCATTAGTATTATGAATATTCATAGCAAGCGCACTAACAACATTGCAATCATGTTTATCATTCAAAGATTTAGTGCCAAACATTTTATTGACTTCTTCTAGCACTTGAGCACAATTTTTCGTTTTCAACATTTTCACGAAAGACATTAAAAAGATGAAGCATATGAGGCAACCTCAATTCTCTTTTTTTGTAGTTTTAATTTATAGACTAAACTAGTCATAAAACAAGAAACTAAAAGATTCAATTGCAAGATCTAAAGATATACCTTCAAGCACTCACCTCCTCGGCAACGGCGCCAGAAAAGAGCTTAATGTCTACTACACAACCTTCTTCTTGTAGACTCGTGTTGGGCCTCCAAGCGCAGAGTTTTGTAGGACAGTAGCAATTTTCCCTCAAGTGGATGACCTAAGGTTTATCAATCCGTGGGATACGTAGGATGAAGATGGTCTCTCTCAAACAACCCTGCAACCAAATAATAAAGAGTCTCTTGTGTCCCCAACACACCCAATACAATGGTAAATTGTATAGGTGCACTAGTTCAGCGAAGAGATGGTGATACAAGTGTAATATGGATGGTAGGTATAGGTTTTTGTAATATGAAAATATAAAAACAGCAAGGTAACTAGTAACAAAACTGAGAAAAAACGGTATTGCAATGCGCGGAAACCAGGCCTAGGGTTCATACTTTCACTAGTGCAAGTTCTCTCAACAATGATCGCATAATTGGATCATATACCAATCCCTCAACCTGCAATAAAGAATCGCTCTGAAGTTTCTATCGGAGAACGTAGGACAAAAATGTGCATCAACCCCTATGCATAGACTACCCCAATGTCACCTCAGGAATCCGCGAGTTGATTGCCAAAACATACATCAAGTGAATCAATAGAACATCCCATTTTCACCATAGATATCCCATCGCAAGACATACATCAAGTGTCCTCAAATCCTATACTCCATCCAACATAACGAAACCTCAAAGAGCAAGACTCAATTCATCACAAGAAGGTAGAGAGGGAGCAACACCATAGGATCCAACTATAATAACAAAGCTCGCGGTACATAAACATCGTGCCAAATCAAGAACATGAGAGAGAGATTAAACACATCGCTACTAGTACATACCCTCAGCCCCGAGGGTGAACTATCCCTCCTCGTCATGAAGACCGCCGTGATGATGAAGATGGCCTCCGGTGATGGTTTCCCCCTCCAGCAGGGTGCCTGAGCGAGATCCCGATTGGTTTTTCATGGCTACAGAGGCTTACGGCGGTGGAACTTCTGATCTAGGTTTCTTTTCAGGGGTTTCTATATTTATAGGAATATTTGGCGTCGGAAACAAGTCAGGGGGGGGGAGTTCCCCGAGGAGTCCACAAGCCAGGGTGCGTGCCCTAGGGGGCGAGCCCCCTAGGCTTGTGGTCGCCTCGGGAATCTTGTGGCCCAATTCCGATGCTCCGTGGGCTTCTTCTGGTCCATAAAAAATCACCGTAAATTTTCAGCTCGCTTGGACTCTGTTTGACATTCCTTTTCTGTATAACTCAAAAACAAGGAAAAAATAGAAACTGGCACTGGGCTCTAGGTTAATAGGTCAGTCCGAAAAATAATATATAATAGCATCTTAATGCATATAAAACATCCAAAACAGATAATATAATAGCATGGGACAATCAAAAATTATAGATACGTTGGAGACGTATTAGGCTTCTTTTAGAAATCATCTAGCATCTGACACACTTATCGACTAGGTCTCTAGCATCGACTCTTGCCGTGGGCCAATAAAACCCAGCTCGGAATGCCTTGCTTACCAAGCTGCAAGGAGTTGCATGATGCTTACAGGTGCTAGAGTGAATCCCGGATCAGAGTTGTTGCCCTTCCTCCTCGAAGATGCAGCGCTGAAGTATGTCGGTAACACTACATTTGTAGAGCTCTCCCTTGTGGACAGTATAGGCGGCCGATCGTCGAATGATTCATCGTGCATCTGTCTGATCCTCGAGCAATTCATTGCATATCAGGTATGTAAGTTGTGGCCCAGTCCATGGCTCAATGACTGCCAAAATTTCATGGGCATGCAAGTTTCTTCAAGCACCTAGCCCCCAATTGTTTCCTTGTCTGTCTCTATGGTCGGCGGGGTGATCAAATCGACCAAGGGGTCCTAGGTTTGCTTGGCCGGCTCGGTATCACCTTGCCACATGACGAACGGTTTGAACAACTGCTGAAGGAAGGTATTATGGGGCACTAGCTCCCGTCGTGCTCCCATCCTCGCCAAGATATCAGCGAGCTGCCTGCTATCACGCTGAATGTGGTGGAACTCTCGGCCCTTGAATCGAGCCGACATGGTTATTAACGCATTCGATATGATGTCTTTTTTGGGCCTTTGGTGTAGAATTCACCATTAATCTAGGAAATTGCGAGGTTAGAATCACATCAGACATCTAGATGTTGAATGCCCATGGAGACGGCTATCTGAAGTCCATGAAGTAGTGCCTCATATTCTACTACATTGTTGGAGTCGGTATACAGGATCTAAAGCATGTGCTTCATGGTGTGACCGGTGGGTAAGGTGAGAACCACCCGACCCCTAATCCGACAAGCATTTTCGAGCCACAAAAATACATCACCCGATTTGTCGTGGAATTGTCACTACAGATGTCCTAGTGTGAGAACTTAGTCGTGAGGCCAACACATCTATGTGGTAGCTTGAGAGGGGTTGATCGGGATGAGAGACGCGAAGCGGATCATCATACAAGACAAGGATTTAGACAGCTTTGGGCCCTGGGAAACATCATCTGGTAAAAGCCCTACATGATGTTTGTGGCTAGGTCTCATTATGCTCATGAGGGAGACGTCGTGTCTCCAGCTCTCTTCTAGTTTGGTCTAGCCCTAGAGATTGTTTCTTGCTTGTCCCTCTTGGAGTGCCCTATCCCTCCTTATATAAGTTGAAGGGGCGGGTTACATGTGGAGTCCTATTAGGATTAGTACTAGTCTATTACAAGTGGAATCTTAGTCTGCCCCCTTAAGGGAGAACTCCTTATGCCTTTCCTCGTAAACCGACCCACCATAACATGAACCGGCCTTCTGGGCCTTGGGCCTTGTCATCCTTCTGACCCGCCGTCGGGGCCATTAGTGAGACGCTTGGCTTATGAGTCGTCAGACCAGTGAGCCACCAGTCTCGTGAGTCGCCAATCCTCCGGCGGGTTACTAATAAACGCCAAGTCCTGCCGGGTCATACTTCCGGCCGGGTCATACCGCGGGGTATATCCCCGACATTAGCCCCAAGTTTAGCTTGGATTTATCCATGGTAAACCTATGCTGCAAAATAAACACAAGAACAAACTTGATAGGTTGTGCTCCGGGTTAAATATTTTCCTAAACCGGCACCTGATCATCTTTAAGTCCTTGTCATTTCCTCCTGGATGCATACTCAAGATCTTATAGCAAATCTCCTTTAACAGATATGTCCAAACCTTGCCAATGCAAAAAATCCAGGAACTTCTTCTAAAAAATCCGGGACAATAGGCCAGCTTCATAACCAATCTGCTGACATTGGCTCTTGTAGAGAAATATTATAAGAAATAATCCATTTGAGTGAGCCTTCAATGCTCTGACTTGACAAAAATATTGGTCTTGAAATATTCAACTGATATTCAGCCGGCTTAAAGATGTAGATCTTGCTGATTTATGATTGCCAAAATTGTCAGGTTATAAATAAATGATGCCGGGTCATGATTGTTGCAGACACTGGGTTAATCTGGTCTGCTCCAAACTAAGAATTTGAAGATTTTTTATCCCTTATATGCATATCACATGTAGCCCCAAGTGTCGGGTTGTCATGCTTGTAGCAACCTGGGACTTGTAATTGCCTTATATTCATGAAAACTTCAAACAGTGTAGCCCCCAAGGGCCGGGTCATTATGCTATAATGACCAGGGACTTTGTAGATATAACCATGTAAATTTGAACAGCAATGTGTAGCCCCCAAGGGCCGGCTTAGTAAGATAATACTGAGCTGGGACTTTGTATATAATTTATTGATAATAACATCATATAATATAATCTCCACCATGGGGCTTGAACCCACGTCCACAAGGTTTAAGAGCTTTGTACTCTACCAACTAAGTAGTAGACCTTTCAATATAAT
Organism: Triticum dicoccoides; assembly: GCF_002162155.2. Taxonomy (NCBI): domain Eukaryota; kingdom Viridiplantae; phylum Streptophyta; class Magnoliopsida; order Poales; family Poaceae; genus Triticum; species Triticum dicoccoides. Next base: position 423,650,466 of record NC_041385.1, read on the forward strand.
GGATTAAAGCTTGTGTACCTTGAAGTTTTGACAGGAGCAAATGGTAGCCCCCAAGGACTGGCTCATTACAATGTGATGAGTCGGGTCTTCAATAAGTTGAGCAAAAAATGACTTTGCATTATCCCCCAAGTGCCATGGTGTATGCTGGCAGTGACATGGGACTTGCATATTTGATATAATCTCAATCTGAATAATATAGCCCCCAAGTGCTGGGTCGTAAGCCTGCAGCGACTCGGGACTATTCCCTCCATTGTAAAATAAATCATGTCCATTGATAAAATAATAGCCATTGCACCAAGCAACTTTGAAGACCTCATCTGTTGACAAGTAAATCCAGAGTTTAAATACCCGGCGGCTCTTGGCCGATGGCGATTTAATAGGCCTCCATTGTAAGACGGAATTTTTATAACCCGACGACTTATAGCCTTTGAGAAAATCCAGAACGGATAATCATTTTAAAGCATCAATTTTAATATTGAGCTTGGACTTAAGTATTTATATAAGTCATAGTTCTGTAAATCCTGCACAGAGTTTAAACAACATGCGCCCTAGCGACTTAACGTCAGAAGCCAGGGCGGGTAACAACCCAAACATAATATAGTCTTTATGCAAGTATGGAAAAGACTAGAATTAAGGCCATTCAAGCCTAAACATACTGGCGATTTAACGTCAAAATCCAGGGTGGGTTATCAAACCTCGCATATTTATATAATTAGGTGAACATACCTGTGGAATTGGCTCATACCGCCGGCTTACATCGCCGTATCCAATAAGGGTAATAATCCAATGATTGATAAGCGCATGATTCCAATGGCGCAATCCAAAATATACCGGTGACTTAAAGTCCATAGCCAGAGTCGGTTTAAACATAATCAAATATCATACCTGTGATATTGAATCATACTGCCGGCTTATGATACCTGTGCGGTAAGGGTGATAACCAAATCTTTAGAAGCCAAGACTTCCAAATGTTTATAATTGTCATATGCTGACGACTTATCATCCAAAGGCAAGCCGGGTTAAATTTAAACCACACTTATACTTAGATCTGAACAAAAAAGTCTCAAGACAAAGTCAAAGATTGCTTTCAAAAAACTTAAGACAAATAGAAAGAAAAAAATCGAGGCTTCTGATTCGAATACGATCAGTAAATCGTTCCAAAGGGGTTAAGCTAGGATTCGAATACGATCATGTAGCCCCCAGTGGCTTTGGTATTGCGCCGATCAAGAGGGTACCGACAGCTATGTACTCTTTGGTTCGAATACGACCTATATTTGAACAGGAAGCCCCCAAATGACGTTGAGAGTTTTTTAACGACTCTGATTTGAATATGATCAAATTCGGACCCAAAAGGGGTTAAGCTATGATTCGAATACGATCAAGAAGCCCCCTAGTGGGTTTGGCAGTGTGCCGATCAAGAGGGTACCGACAACTATGTTCTCTTTGGTTCAAATACGCACTATGTTTGAACAAGAAGCCCCCAAGTGATCATTGGAAGTGTGGCATTGAGCCGATCAAGAGGGTACCGACAGTTATGTTCTCTTTGGTGAATACACCTATGTTTGAACAGGAAGCCCCCAAGTGACCATTGGAGCAGGGTACCTATGTTTGAACCGTGCATCATGGCAGCAAGCTCTCTTTGGCAACCTTTAATTTTTCCCGAGAACTCAACTTTGCAAGAGATAATTCTTCTTGAACCGGAATTTTTAAACTAGATTTGAGAGCTTCAGAGCTTTGTGGGAGACAAGATTTCCCTTGAACCGGATTTTGAACCGGAAGCATCATTGTGAGCCGGAATTTTTCTGACGGCCTTCTAAATTTTCATCGATAGAGCAGTAATCTCCGGGGTCGGGTTATTTTTCCCTCCAATGACCCGGAGTTCTTGAATGCATTGAAACCGGCCAATTCTGCCGACTCATGCCATTGTAGGCCTCGAGTCCCAAGACAAACCCAAAGAGTTGGCTTTGAGATTCTTCATATTTTGACCATAGCATAAGGTGTATATCATTGGAGTTGATAGCATGATGTGAATCCACAGGAAGTTGAGGTGACTGCGGCGGGTTATAAATGATCCTGTATAAGCCGTGTCAGCAACTCGGCCAATGGTTCCTTCCAACCGGCTGTTTTGAAATTAACCAAACTGTAGTGGGCGGCGACTTGTGTGCCTGCCCATTGAGCCATCCGGTGCAGACGACGGCTGAATATATAATAATTTTCCTCCAAATTGTGAGAAGAAAACCGGGCTACCCAAGCAGTGACTTTCTCATCCTCAATAAACAGCTCATGCAAACAGGTGCGGCCCGGTGTGTTGATGTAGACCAGGCCGCGAGAGATGAACGGAAAAGACGACCGCAGCATCAGAGGCAGCTCAAACAGATGAATCGGCCGCGGTGTTGTAAGCCGGCGCGGGCAGGAGGGTCGGCCGCGGGGGCGGATGGGTGAGTTGCCTGTGGTGTTGTAAACCGGCGCAGACGGGTGAACCAGGCACGGATTTGTTATTGTAGACTGAGCCACAGAGGCAGCGGTTTGCACACACATTTGTTGAACAATACATTATGGTCGGATGCTGGCGCTTGATAATATTGGCGCGAGTTTTATATCCGTGACATAACGATCATCCTTGTAATGAATAATTGTCCTGCATAGAAAACATCGCGAGCCAGAGCAATTATTCCTGGATAAATTAATATATACTTAAAAATAGATAGAAAAAATAACACCTGATTTTGGTAGGGCCGACTCGGGGTGGAATGGCAGCGGTGAACAACGAATCAACGGCCGTGTGGGGCGGCTTGAAGTAGCGCAAGGTGACCAGGCCGACGATTCAAAGGTTGCAGCGGTAGCTCAAGCAACAATGTGCCACGACAACAACTCAGAAGGAAACTGCGGCAGTAGGCGGCTCAGATCGGGGTAGGAGTGGCGGCTCCGGGCGATGTGGCGCAGCCGCGGGTGAGGTGACACGCCGGTGCGGTGGTGGCTCGTGAGTAGACTTGCGGGTGAGACACAGGGCGAGGCCAGCTTGGCGCGGCTGTTGTGGCCAGTGGCTCGCCGTAGAGGCGGAGGCGAGTCAACGGTCAAGCCCAAGTCTGCGGAGACGTCCGCTTCCGAGTCGTGGCTGAATGAATTGGCTCACGTGTTTGTCCTCTTCCAAGTTGTTGTCTTATTTCCTTCGTAGATCAGATCGTCGCTGACCACTAGTTCTATTTTGCCGTGCTGATGGATCAACGGATAGATTACTTTTTCCACACTAAGGTTTGAATACCCAGGCTATGAGTTGATCTTTCTGGATTTAGAAACAACGTAACAGTGTATATGCAACCAAATTTTGACCATCCCGATGGCTTGGCAAACTTGACGGCGGTTTGACCGGTGCGTGCGACTCGGCAATGAAGAAGAATCCAGGTCGTGACTGAATCCTGAATCTGGGTCGAGATCGTTCCCCTTGGTAATTGAAAAAACTGAACCAATACTATTATGTAGTAGCTTCACGTACTAGTACTAGTTGCTGGTTTGATCAAAGCAATGATTAAAAAATGAATTTTGGACCTTGCTGGAGTAGAACTATAATAGTATATTCCCAAATGAGAGTAGTTTTCCCTCAATCCTCAGGAGCCCCGCCATGCAATAATGGTTTCTTTATTCCTTGGATCTCTGCGGCTGGATTAAACATCAATCATCACCAAATCTTCGTCCGTACCGATGTGGCCACGAAGAGGAGTTGCAATCTTACCCGGATCCTGTAATACATGCACTTGCAACAGAAAAATCATCTCGATCCCGATGATTCTTGTCCGTATCGCCTGCAGCAGAAAAAAGCGATCTGCACTCGGATTCAACGGCACGCCGTGCAATGTGTGAGGTGCCGCATGCAAACCCAAAAATCTCTATGAAACTCGTGTCCGCCGGATCCAAAGTTTTGACCATAACTCTGATCTCCCAATGATAAATTTGTCGGCTCTGTCTAAGCTCGTCCGGCGGGTCTTTGTGGTTGTTCCATGCCAGCTCCTTTTAATTTGATCAATGGTGAACTCCTCAATCCCTAAGAGAAATCCCTCCAAGAACTCAACACCACCGTGCGTCTGGCCCCACGGTGGGCGCCAACTGTCGTGGAATTGTCATGACTGATGTCCTAGTGTGAGAACTTAGTCGTGAGCCAACGCATCTATGTGGTAGATTGAGAGGGGTTGATCAGGATGAGAGACGCGAAGCGGATCATCACACACGACAAGGATTTAGACAGCTTCGGGCCCCGGAAACATCATCCGGTAAAAGCCCTACATGCTGTTTGTGGCTAGGTCTCATTATGCTCATGAGGGAGACATCGTGTCTCCGGCTCTCTTCTAGTTGGGTCTAGCCCTAGAGATTGTTTCTTGCTTGTCCCTCTTGGGGTGCCTTGCCCCTCCTTATATAAGTTGAAGGGGTGGGTTACATGTGGAGTCCTATTAGGATTAGGACTAGTCTATTACAAGTGGAATCTTAGTCTGCCCCCTTAGGGGAAAACTCCTTATGCCTTTCCTCGTAAACCGGCCCACCATAACATGAACCGGCCTTCTGGGTCTTGGGCCTTGTCATCCGTCTGACCTGCCGTCGGGGCCATTAGTGAGTCGCCTGGCTTATGAGTCGTCAGACCACTGAGCCACCAAACTCGTGAGTCGCCAATCCTTCGGCGGGTTACCAATGAAATGCCAAGTCCGGCCGGGTCATACTTCCAGCCGGGTCATACCGCGGGGTATATCCCCGACACGATTGGTATAAGGCGCACGCTCTTTAGGGAGCTGGGCTTCCGTCCATTCGGTAACGAAATCGGACAACACCTGTGATTTAATAGCCTGACGTGGTTGATGCAAGATCTCAAAGGGGAGGATCTCGATGGCCCATTTTGTGATCCTTGTGATGGCATCCTGGTTATTGATGATATCATTTAATTGTACATCCGTGGCTACGGTTATCGAGCACTCTTGAAAGTAGTGTTGAAGTTTCCGAGAAGCCATAAAAATTGTTGATGTTGTCTTTTGGTAATGTGGGTACCTCATTTACACGGAGTAAGCACCTCGGAAACATATTAAACCGGTCTTTGTACTTTTATTTTGTGGCCGTCCATATCATGTTCGATGCGAGGACGACAATTACCACCTTGTTGGTTGCCGAGATATACGACAACATTGGTTCACCAGGATAAGGAGCGACTAAGATATAATTAGTGGCCAACAACGTTTTGATTTCTTCCAGAGTCGTGTTTGCTTCAGGAGTCCACTTAAAGCACCCAGTCTATTTAAGCATTCGGTAAATTGGGAGTGCTTCCTCACTGAGGCAGCAGATGAATCGGTTCATGGTGGCAAGACATCCTGCCAAACTATGGATATCTTTGAGCTCGGTGGGTGTTTTGAGCTGTGTAGTGCCTTAATTTTATTAGGGTTTGTCTTGGGAAACAATAAAACTGAGGAGCTTGCCAGATGGGACACCGAAGACACATTTTTTGTGTTGAGCTTGATGTTATATGCATGACGATTTTTAAACATCTCGCGTAAGTCATCAACTAGAGTGTTGGTCTACCGGGTTTTAAAAACCACATTGATACGTCTCCGACATATCTATAATTTTTATTGTTCTATGCTGTTATATTATCATTCTTGGATGTTTTACATTCATTTTATATCAATTTTACATCATTTTTTGGGACTAACCTATTGACATAGTGCCTAGTGCCAGTTGTTGTTTTTTGCTTGTTTTTTACTTCGCAGAATATCAGAACCAAACCAAGTCCAAATGCCACGAATTTTTTTGGAGATTTTCTTCGGCCCAGAAGACAACTTGGGAGCCAAGGAAGTACCAGAGGGGAGGCCCGTGGGGCCCACAAGACACCAGGGCGCGCCAGAGGCGCCTGGCGCACCCAGGTGGGTAGTGGGTCCCACGGGAGTCTTCTCCACCGCCTCTCAGCTCTATAAATACCCAAATATTCTAGAAACCCTAGGGGAGTCGATGAAAAACAATTCCAACGCTGCAAGTTCCAGAGCCATGAGATCTAATCTAGAGCCCTATTCCGGCACCTTGCCGAAGGGGAACATGATCACGGAGGGGTTTATCATCCTCATTGGTGCTCCTCCGATGATGCATGAGTAGTTTGCCACTGACCTACAGGTCCGTAGGCAGTAGCTAGATGGCTTCTTCTCTCTTTTTGATTCTCAATACAATGTTCTCCTCGATGTTCTTGGAGATCTATTTGATGTAACTCTTTTTGCGGTGTGTTTGTTGGGATTCGATGAATTGTGAGTTTATGATCAGATCTATCTATGAATATTATTTGAGTCTTCTTTGATCTCTTATATGCATGATTACTATAGCCTCGTATTTCTTCTCCAAAACTTTGGTTTGGTTTGGCCAATGATGTTTGCTTGAACTACGTCGGTATTTCCCCAAAGAGGAAGGGATGATGCAGCGCAACAACGATAGGTATTTCCCTCAGTGGTGAGACCAAGGTTATCGAACCAGTAGGAAAACCACGCAACACTACGTAAACAGTACCTGCACACAAAGAACAAATACTTGCAACCCTACGTGTTAAAGAGGTTGTCAATCCCTTTCGGGTAACAGTGCCAGAAATTGTCAAGTTGATAGGATAAAATTGTAGTAGATTGATAGATGCAAATAAAAGAAAATGAAATTCAGCGAGGTATTTTTGGGTTTTTGTATTAATAGATCTGAAAATAAAAACCAATAAAATAAGATCTTGAAGGCAAATATAATAAAGAAGAGACCCGGGGGCTGTAGATTTCACTAGTGGCTTCTCTCGAGAAAAATAGCAACGGCGGGTAAACAAATTGCTGTTGGGCAATTGATAGAACTTCAAATACTCATGACGATATCCAGGCAATGGTCATTATATAGGCATCACGTCTAGGATTAGTAGACTGAGTCGTGCCTGCATCTACTACTATTACTCCACACATCGACCGCTATCCAGCATGCAAAAATATACAAGTTGGGTTGCCTCCCAACGAGCGCTATCATTTTACGCCCCTACCTAGGCATAGCGCGAAGGATCTAAGTATTGTCGTCTTTGGTCTTATTTTCCCTAAGGGTGTTTCCTTAGGAGGTTTTGCAAAAACAACGTAAAATAACCTTATCCATAGAGACTTTAGCACTATTAAGTTGCTTATCATCATAACCCTTTTGATTTCCGGCAACAATCCAAGAATAGTGTTGATTAATATCATTGAAAACTTGTTGGATTACATCTAAAACAGGGACTTTCTTCTTAAGATTCTCATCAAAGATTTGATTATCCCCAAGCAGATGTCTTAGCACATAATCGCTATTATAAAGAATTTCATCTATCACTGGTTTTTCATGATTCATACCATAGAAATAAACAATTTCCCTTACTTCCTGAACTATGTAATCAAATTCATTCATAAGAACAAGGGTAGCCAAATTTTTAGTTTTGGGATTCTTTATAATGGCTACACTCTGCAAGGTAGGATGAGTACGAAGAATTTATTTTCAAGTTTCAGAACTAGTGCTGAAATAGCTTCCGCATAAGATTTGGTCCTCTTAAGTATAGGAACATCATCAAGACTTAAATTTCCAACACAATGGAAGAATTCTTGGATATGTTCTTCTCCTATAACATTCCCTTGCCCCAAAACAATAGTTTCAGCATCAAGATTGCCAGATCGTCCAATTTTAGGAGTTAGGCCATTATTTGTTTCTGCCATATATACCAAAGTCACTCATGGTGACAAATCCTAGCAAACAAAAATTCCAACGAGAAACGCGGACAAAAAGAGGGCGGATAAAACGACAAATTTTTGTGAAGTGGAGGAGAGGAAAACAAGAGGCAAATGGCAAATAATGTAAATGGCAAGGAGATGAGATTTGTGATTAGGAACCTAGTAGATGTTGATGATGTCTCCCCGGCAACGGTGCCAGAAATTCCTTTTGATGTTTGCTTGAACTACATCGGTATTTCCCCAAAGAGGAAGGGATGATGCAGCACAGCAACGGTAGGTATTTCCCTTAGTGATGAGACGAAGGTTATCGAACCAGTAGGAGAACCACGCAACACTACGTAAACGGTACCTGCACACAAAGAACAAATACTTGCAACCTGACGTGTTAAAGGGGTTGTCAATCCCTTTTGGGTAACGGTGCCACAAATTGTCAAGTTGACAGGATAAAATTGTAGTAGATTGATAGATGCAAATAAAAGCAAATAAAATTCAGCGAGGTATTTTTGGGTTTTTGGATTAATAGATCTGAAAATAAAACGAATAAAAATAGATCTTGAAGGCAAATATAATAAAGAAGAGATCCGGGGGCCGTAGATGTCACTAGTGGCTTATCTCAAGAAAATAGCAACAGTGGGTAAACAAATTTCTATTGGGCAATTGATAGAACATCAAATACTCATGACGATAAACAGGCAAGGATCATTATATAGGAATCTCGTCCAAGATTAGTAGACCGACTCCTGCCTGCATCCACTACTATTACTCCACACATCGACCGCTATCTAGCATGCATCTAGTGTATTAAGTTCATGGAAAAACGGAGTAATGCAATAAGAATGATGACATGATGTAGACAAGATCTATTTATGTAGAAATAGACCCCATCTTGTTATCCTTAATGGCAATGATACATATGTGTCGTTTCCCCTTCTGTCATTGGGATCAAGCACCGTAAGATCGAACCCATCACAAAGCACCTCTTCCCATGGCAAGAAAAATTGATCTAGTTGGCCTAACTAAACCAACGATTCGAAGAAGAAATACGAGGCTATAAGTAATCATGCATAAAAGAGATCAAAGAACTCAAATAACTTTGATGGATAAAAACATAGATCTGATCATAAACTCAAAGTTCATCGGATCCCAACAAACACACCGCAAAAAAAGAGTTACATCAAATAGATCTCCAAGAGACCATTGTATTGAGAATCAAGAGAGAGAGAAAGGAAGCCATCTAGCTACTAACTACGGACCCGTAGGTCTACAATGAACTACTCACGCATCATCAGAGAGGCACCACTACAAAAAAAATACACTTCCGTGATGATACGTGTTTGTCACAGTAGGCACGTTTTCTGTGATGCATGTACATCCATGATGATTTTATGACAGAATCAAGATAATCATACCTGTGTTATCGTAGAAGTGTTCCATGACATTACCAAAATTATCATCACGGAAGTGTCCACTTCCATGACAATAAATGTCGCGTCATGGAAGTGCTTTCGTCAAGGGTGACCGACACATGGCATCCACCATAACGGGTCGTCGTTAAGCTATCAGGTCCGGTTTTGGATCCGATAACCCGCTAACAACCTAGACCAATGAGGATTTTCCACGTGTAAAATTCTCATTGGCCGGAGGAAACACATGTTGGCTCACCGTTGGGACATATGTCATCCATTAATTGGATAGGAGGCACCTATGATACGTCGACACATGGCACGGCCCAATAGAGGCCCATTTCAGTATAAAGGCCGGCCCGTTTGACTTGGTCAAAAGGTAACGGGCCGACCCACGGAAAGCCTGTTAACTGCCTGTTCGCATATAGCCCATTTACGGCCCGCTAACTCACGGCTCGTTATGGCCTATCAGAATTAAGCCCAGTAGCTTCATCTGGGCTGTCCAATATGATTCCAGTCCGTTGTAACTTCCGACCCATGTATGACCCATGATGCCTTTCGGCCCATACGAGGCCATTTGTAACTCTTGGCCCACTAACGACTCGTGGTGAATCTGGCCCGCAATGAATAGTGTACCGCTTTATACCCATTAATGACCCATTATTCCATTGGGCCGTTTACAACCCATTTTATCTTTCGGCCTTCTCAGGGCCCATTTATTCTTGGGCCCATTTCCAGCATTCAGTTACTTATACTACAAAAAAATACACTTCCGTGATGATACATGTTTGTTACAGTAGGTCGCGTTTTTTGTCATGCATGTACATCCATGACGATTTTATGACAGAATCAAGATAGTCATACCTGTGATGTCGTAGAAGTGTTTCGTGACATTACCAAAATTATCATCACGGAAGTGTCCACTTCTATGACGATAAATCGCGCATCACAGAAATGCTTTCGTCAAGGGTGACGGACACGTGGCATCCACCGTAACGGAACGCCATTAAGCTATCGGGTCCAGTTTTGGATCCGGTTACCCGTTAACAGCCCCGACCAATGGGGATTTTCCACATGTAAAATCATCATTGGCTGGAGGAAACACGTGTCGGCTCATCGTTGGGACAGATGTCATCCACTCATTGGACAGAAGGCGTCTATGATACGTCGACACGTGGCACGACCCAATAGAGGCCCATTCCTGTGAAAAGGTCGGCTCGTTTGACTTGGTCAAAAGGTGGCGGGCCGACCCATGGAAAGCTTGTTAACGACCTGTTAGCATATAGCCCATTTACAACCCGCTAACCCAAGACCCATTACGCCCTATCTGAATTAGGCCTAGTAGCGTCATCTGGGCCATCCAATATGATTCCAGCCCGTTTTCACTTCTGGCCCATGTATGGCCCATGATGTATTTCGGCCCATATGAGGCCCTTTGTAACTCTTGGCCCATTAACGGCCCGTGGTGAAACTGGCCCGTAATGAACAGTGTATCACTTTGTACCCATTAACGGCCAATGGCGAAACTGGCCCGTAATGAACAATGTATCACTTTATACCCATTAACGACCCGTTATTCCGTTGGGCCGTTTCCAGCCCATGATATCTTTTGGCCTTCTCAGAGCCCATTTATTCTTGGGCTCATTTCCAGCATTCGTTTACTTATGGCCTGTTACTGTCATTTTCTGCTTGCGGGCTAAATTCGGCCCAATGTTACAGTTGGCCCGTTTGTGGCCCGTTAATATGTTGGGCCGTTTTCATAGCGTCATCAAATACGGCCGATTAACAATGGCCCGTTATGGTCGGCCCATGAATAGACGATTCCAACTCTAGCCCATTTACGGCCATAATGCGGTCTGTTATTGGCCCATGTTTGGCCAACCGATCATACGGCCCGTAGAAGGCCCATTGATGATACGGCCCGTAGAAGGCCCATTGTGTCTACGACCCGTATAAGGCACATCGTTTCTATGACCTGTAGAAGGCCCATTGTTTCTACAGCCCGTAGGAGGAAAATGGTAACTACAGTAAATATGCAGTCCATGGTTATTGTGGCCTAGTTTTAAAAAATAGGTTATTGCGACCACTAGCAAACCGCGGAAAAAGAACTGCACTGACTGCAAGCAAAGAAATAAACAAGACAATAAGGAAATAAATAAGCAAGCAACTTACGCTAGGCTATCATGGCTATTACACATATTACATCCACTGGGCATCAAAGTTCGCCGCCAGTGCAAATATAGGGAACACAACCGCATGTAAACGCCGCAGCAAAACAAGTCCAGAACTGAAACCACTTTAGAAGAGCTCAAAAACAATATCCTGGGTACCCATAATGCTGGCAAGATGCTTAGCAAGCTTATTAACTTTCTCTTGTTTGGCGCTTAAGTCCTCCAGCACTTGCTATTGCACCAGAAAGTATGCATCTAAATTCTGTAGGGACTTCCTTAGTCCTTCGGCTTCCTGTCGCATAACATCTCATCGATGTCTTTCAACTTGAAGTTTAGACTCAAGAAGCCGAACTGATTCAGGCAACGAGTTCGAAGAGCTGGTGCCAGCAATAGTAGCCAGTAACTCGAACACTACGTCAAGACAGGACTTTGGGGTTGTCTCACTGTCTTCAATATAGTTTTTATCAGCTTTCTTGGAGACCAATAGGGATGTCTCACTATCTTGAAACTTATCTGCATTACTTCCTTTACCATTGCATAACGGGGGTACTCTTCTCCAATATTTTATCCGCGTTCTAAAAGAGAAACAAACAAACACATCACAGGTTTACAATGTAGTATATGAAACTCATTTTGGTAAACCAGTTCAGTAGTAAGGTGGACAGGATAACAACATGAAACAAACATATATCTATGTAGTATGGTCACTGTATGGTCTATATCATTCTAGTTTATGTTGCCAAATCAAGATAGATACAGTTCGAATCATATCTATTTAAGACAAAGCAGCATAGACAGAATATAAGTGTGGGAAACTACACAACAATAACAACACTTGTAATGTGCATGGCATGAGAACATAACTGTTTATTCAATTGAAACTGAAATCAACATAGAGCAAGTTACAAGAGCAGACATGTTAAAGAAACATGTTTAAAACATACCTGTTGCGCCATTGGAGTTTCAATTGCATCCTTCAAATTTTTAATTAGTTGGTATGAGTAAATACAGTGATGCAAGAGCAAAGTAGTATGAACCATAGCTACGGAACCTGACCTGAGAACAATTCTTCTTCTGCTTTAAGCATTGACTTGGGGTTCGGAGTGGTGGTCCTCATGCTTTGGGCACTGCAGTTGCCTTACTAACTACTCGTGTTTGGGTGCTCTGTGGTGGAGACGGTGCTGTGTCAACGGGAACTCGGTTACTATCTGCTGGGGTTGGGGTTAGAAGGGGTGTAGCTGGTTCTCTGTCCAACAAGGTAGGGGTACAATCTGCATGAGTCTGTGTTATGTGTGGTGGGGCTGGTTCTTGGGCAAGTACAATCGTGGTTCTATATGCATCGACAGGTAGCACGATCTTTTCTGAAGATCGTGTTTTTACTCCCACAGATACTGCCATCACCCCCACCAATTGAAATGGCTGATAAACAAGAAAAGTAATTGAATGTACATACATTGTACGATAGACAGGTGCAATGGATAGTAGGGAAGAAAATAGGGCATGAAATAATTCACAATTATGTAGTCTAACCAAACAGAATAGCAGGACATAATTTCACATATATGATGGCTAATTAAACAGGATAGCATGACACATTTTCACATGTATGATGGCTAACTAAACAGGATAGAATGACATACCTCCAAATATGATGACTATGTAAACAGGATGACATGATATAACTATACGATGTGTCTATTAAAGTGGTTGGCATGCCATAAATCACAAACATGCCGTCGATGGAAACATGATGGCATGATATAATTAATGGATAGAATGACATAATTTAAAATATGATGACTATGTAAACAGGATGAGATGATATAACTATATTATGTCTTTAGAAAATGGGTTGGCATGCCATAATTCAGATACATGCTGTCTATGTAAACATCATGGCATGACATAATTCAAATATATGATTTATATACTAAGGAAGTGAGCAGAGGGCAATCGCATATATGATGTGTCAACTAAGGAGATGGCATTCAATATTGTGTATATGATGTAAAAACTAAGCATTGCAATACAACATATGCGTGATATGAGTAATATAGCCCTGCCAAGTTTTAGCATACACCTTAGGGGGATAATAGGACTGGTCATCTGCCTCTGAATCCTCCTCTGAAGAGCTATCTGTAACCAGCAAGATATCTGCTTCAACAGGTAGCATTGTCTTCTCTGAAGACCTTGTTTTCACTCCAGATATCTCCATCCCCAATTCAAATGGCTGATGCATAGGAAGAGCAATTGAACATACAAACATTGTCGACAAAAGCAATAAGAAATACAAAAATAGGAGACATGATATAATTCACATATATGACGCTTGCCTAAACAGCATGGCATTGCATAATTCACATATATAATGCCTTGCAACAAGATAACATTGCATAATTCACATATATAATGTCTTGCAACAAGATGGCATTGCATAATTCACATATATGGTAATTAGACAATAAACAGGTGGCATTCACACATAGCATGTCTAAACTAAGCAAATGACATAGCAATGCAAGATACCATACACACGATATGAGCAACATAACCCT
>NC_041385.1:423664588-423690627 GCF_002162155.2 Triticum dicoccoides
TCTGAATCCTCCTCTGAGCAGCTATCGGTAACCAGCAAGACATGCGCTTCGTCAGATAGCATTGTCTGCTCTGAAGACCTTGTTTTCACTCCAGATTTTTCCATGACCGTGCCAAATGGCTGATGCACAGGAAGAGTAATTGAATGTACTAAAATTGTTGACAAATTTAACACGTAACAAAAAAATGATGCCATGATATAATTCACATATAAGATGACTGGCTAACTAGGGTGGCATTGCAAAATTCACATATATGATGCCTGGCTAAACAAGATGGCATTGCATGATTCACATATACGATAAAGAAACTAAACAGATGGCATTGACACAAAGCATGTCTAAACTAAGCAGATGACATCTTTAATGTATACAGTAAGCAATGCAAGGCACCATATGCATGATATTACCAACATCAACATGCCAACTTAGAGCGAAGACCTCATGGGGTAAATAGGAGTGGTCTTCTCCTTCTGAATCCCCCTCAGAACAGTTATCTTCCTCTTGATTACGATCCAAAATGGGTGGAGGGGGGCTGCCTTTGCGCCCACCATGGAGCGACATCTGCATGAAATTTTATTGCCACACAAGGCTCGTCTCTTTTGCTCTACATGATCAGTTCCATTGTGTACAATAACTGGCGTGCATAGGAATAAAACATAGTGAGATTATGTAAGGAGTGCATGCACAAATCCAGAGTGATGGTAGCAAACTGTGGATAGGCCCAAAACCAATGATAGTAGGCAGATAATAGCTTTAGTTAAAAAATACAGATAATGGCTCCTTTAATGTTTGTTTGCACCCAACATGATACTCATAGTAGACACCCGAGATTAACTAGATAGTAGACAGATAGTACTGATTGCTGCCCCAATATGTACCCCACAACCATTTAAAAACTCAAGTTTCAGCATTAGTTTGGACCTGACTCGGAGTCTAATAGGTGAACACGATGATAATGTAGCATGTCATCATATTAAGTGATGCATAACGTAACCAGAGACGGAAGAGTGCGACCTCTCTTGCGGACCCGTGTAGTCCTCAAGGTCATCTGCTCAGTTGATGATGGTAATGCAGTTGTCGTGGCTGCTGGCGGCAGGGAAGAAGATCTAAGGCGGCGAAAGATTGTCTGGAGAGCGGATCCCTGTTGTGGTGAACCCTTCCATCGTTGGAGCAGCTAAGCTGGGGTGGAACACAGCGCCGCAGGAGCAGGACAAACCACACAAGGTTTTCTTTGACACATATCTGTAACAGAAGTAATTGTGTAAGGGCTTGTTTGAATTTGAGGATTCTAACAATGCAGGGATAGGAAATAGAGAGTAATAGGATAGGAATGCACGTGCAAAACAAAGAATTTAAAAACTTAGGATTTCTGCCAATTTGTGTGTTTGATACTGATACGTCTCCAACGTATCTATAATTTTTGATTGTTCCATGCTATTATATTACCCGTTTTGGATGTTTATGCGCTTTACTTTACACTTTTATACTCCATCCGTTCCTTTATATAAGGTGTATTTGTTTTTTTAATAAAACTCCAGAATGTAAAGTGCATTTCTTCTAATTCCTCATAATTCCCTTGTTAGCCCTTCAGAAAAAGGAAAGTATCTCTCTCCCGATTGTCTGTATCTCTTCTTCTAGCAAAAGAAGGAAACTATCTCTATGTCGATTGCATATATCTTTTACTATCCTGGACTAACAGATTTACTTACCACTAACCGATAAATTTGTCAAGGGTAACTTCGTCATAACATGTCTATAATTATGTGCCTTGGTCACCGTGTTGAAAATAATACACCTTAGATAAAGGAATGGAGGGAGTATCATTTTCGGGACTAACCTACTAACCAGCGGCCCAGCCCGTATTACAGTTTTTTTGCCTATTTCAGTGTTTCGAAGAAAAGGAATATCAAACGGAGTCCAAACGGATTGAAACCTTAGGGAGCGTGATTTTTGGCACAAACATGATCCAGAGGACTTGGAGTGCAAGTCAAGAAGCAGCCGAGGCGGCCACGAGGGTGGAGGGCGCCCCCCACCCTACAGAGCGCGCCCCCTATCTCGTGGGCTCCTCGGGTGTCCACCGACCTACTTCTTCCTCCTATATATACCCACGTACCCCGAGAACATCAAAGGAGACCACGAAAAACTATTTCCACCACAGTAACCTTCTGTATCCGCGAGATCCCATCTTGGAGCCTTCGCCGGCGCTCCGCCGGAGGGGGAATCGACCATGGAGGGCTTCTACATCAACACCAGAGCCCCTCCGATGAGTTGTGAGTAGTTTACCACAGACCTTCGGGTCCATAGTTATTAGCTAGATGGCTTCTTCTCTCTTTTCGGATCTCAATACCATGTTCTCCTCGATCCTCTTGGAGATCTATTCGATGTAACTCTTTTTGCGGTGTGTTTGTCGAGATCCGATGAATTGTGGGTTTATGATCAAGTTTATCTATGAGAAATATTTGAATTTCCGGTGAATTCTTTTATGTGTGATTAAGTTATCTTTGCAAGTCTCTTCGAATTATCAGTTTGGTTTGGCCTACTAGATTGATCTTTCTTGCAATGGGAGAAGTGCTTAGCTTTGGGTTCAATCTTGCGGTGTCCTTTCCCAATGACAGCAGGGGCAACAAGGCACGTATTGTATTGTTGCCATCGAGGATAAAAAGATGGGGTTTATATCGTATTGCATGAGATTATCCCTCTACATCATGTCATCTTTCTTAATATGTTACTCTGTTCTTTATGAACTTAATACTCTAGATGCATGCTGGATAGCGGTCGGTGTGTGGAGTAATAGTAGTAGATGTAGGCAGGAGTCGGTCTACTTGTCACGGACGTGATACCTATATACATGATCATGCCTAGATAATCTCATAATTGTTTGCGTTTCTATCAATTGCTCGACAATAATTTGTTCACCCACCATAATACTTATGCTATCTTGAGAGAAGCCACTAGTGAAACCTATGGCCCCCGGGTCTATCTCTTATCATATAAGCTTTCAATCTACTTTTATTTGCGTCTTTACTTTTCCTATATATATTATAAAATATCAAAAATATATTTATCTTATCATATTATCTCTATTAGATCTCACTATCGCAAGTGGCCGTGAAGGGATTAACAACCCCTTTATTGCGTTGGTTGCGAGTTCTTTGTTTGTTTGTGTAGGTGCGTGGGACTTTTGAGGAGCCTCCTACTAGATTGATACCTTGGTTCTCAAAAACTGAGGGAAATACTTACGCTACTATTGCTGCATCACCCTTTCCTCTTCAAGGAAAACCAACTCAGGCTCAAGACGTAGCAAGAAGGATTTTTGGCGCCGTTGCCGGGGAGGTCTTTGCTCAAGTCAAGACATACCAAGTACCCATCACAAACTTATCTCCCTCACATTTACATTATTTGCCATTTGACTCTCGTTTTCCTCTCCCCCACTTCACCCTTGTCGTTTTATTCGCCCTCTCTTTCCCAATCTCCTCTCTCTTTCGCTTGTCTTTTGTTTGCTCGTTGTCATGGCTAGTCCCTTATCCACTCCTATGTCTCCCGAGTTTGAAGTTCTTCACTTCAAGCAAAGGCAAGGAGAAAACTTAAAAGATGCTTGGTATAGGATGATGGAGTCCTATCGTAATTGCACCATAGAGGTGAATTTTAGAATCTTACTTCGCAATTTTTATGTTGGGCTAAATATGTCTCATAGACAACTCTTGGATTGTATTGCCAAAGGAAATTTTATTGAAATTGATCCCAGTATTGCGCATGAAATTATAGAGGGAATAGTGGGAACACTACCTCAAAATGGGGGATCTCATCCTACCCAAGAACAAACACAAGTGTTTGAAAAGATTTGCGAAGTTACAAAAATCTTACAAAAGTCTCTTGAACCTCTCAAGAGTGTTAGCGGAAATGTTCATCACATGAATATGTTGATTACTCTTTGCAATAAGCGGTTGGACTCTTTAGATCTAAAAATTTTCGAGTATGAAGGGAAACATATAGAAGCTCCCAGATTTGAGCATGACTCCGCTAAAAAACTGAAAATTAAAGATGGCACTACTTAAATCTATCCTCGCTTTTATGCCTAGCAAGGGGCGTTAGACGATAGCGCTAGTTGGGAGGCAACCCAATTTTATTTGTGTTTTTGTTTTTGTTTCTATTTAGTAATAAATTTTGCATCTACCTTTTGTTTAAATGTGTTTTTATGTTTCAATTAGTGTTTGTGCCAAGTAGAACCTATAGGATAACCTATGGTGATAGTTAATTTGACTCTGCTAAAAAACAGAAACTTTGCACACACGAAAATAATTTTGTTAATTCACAGAAACGTGCTTTTGCGTTGATTCTTTTTACTGTAGATCAATCGACAAATTTCCCAGAACTTCCTATTTTGGTATGATTTTTAAAGTTCCAGAAGTATTCGGGAGTTACAGATTGCTACAGACTGTTCTGTTTTGGACAGATTCTGTTTTTCGTGTGTTGTTTGCTTATTTTGATGCATCTATGGCTAGTATTAAGTGGTATGAACCATAGAGAACTTTAAATACAGTAGGTTTCACACCAATATAAATAAAGAATGAGTTCATTACAATACCTTATGTGGTGGTGTTTCTTTCTTTCACTAACGGAGCTTATGAGATTTCCTGTTGAGTTTTGTGTTGTGAAGTTTTCAAGTTTTGGGTGAAGATTTGATGGACTATGGAATAAGGAGTGGCAAAAGCCTAAGCTTGGGGATGACCATATCACCCCAAGATATTCAAGAATAGCCAAATGCCTAAGCTTAGGGATGCCCCGGTAAGGCATCCCCTCTTTCGTCTTTGTTCATTGGTAACTTTACTTGGAGCTATATTTTTATTCGCCACATGATATGTGTTTTGCTTGGAGCGTCTTGTATGATATTAGTATTTGCTTTTTAGTTTTCCACAATCATCCTTGCTGTACACACCTTTTGGGAGAATCCCACTTGATTGGAATTTATTAGAATACTCTATGTGCTTTACTTATATCTTTTGAGCTAGATAGTTTTTGCTCTAGTGCTTCACTTATATCTTTTAGAGCACGGGGGTGGCCTAATTTTGTAGAAATTGTTAGTCTCTCATGCTTCACTTATATTATTTTGAGAGTCTCTTAGAACAGCATGGTATTTTCTATGGTTATAAAATTGGTCCTAGAATGGTAGGCATCCAAGTTGGGTATAATAAAAACTATCATAGGAAGTGAATTGGATGCTATGATCAATTTGATACTTGATAATTGTTTTGATATATAGAGGTAGTGATATTAAAGTCATGCTAGTTGGGTGATTATGAATTTAAAGAATTCTTGTGTTGAAATTAGCAAGTCCAGTAGCATTCACGTATGGTTAAAGTTGTGTAACAAATTTGAAACATGAGGTGTTCTTAGATTGTGCACCCTTATGAGTGGCGGTCGGGGACGAGCGATGGTCTTTTCCTACCAATCTATCCCCCTAGGAGCATGCGCGTAGTGCTTGGTTTTTGATGACTTGTAGATTTTTGCAATAAGTATATGAGTTCTTTTGAGTAATGTTGAGTCCATGGGTCATACGCACTCTTACCTTTCCACCATCGCTAGCCTCTTTGGTACCGTGCATTGCCCTTTCTAACCTTGAGAGTTGGTGCAAACTTTGCCGGTGCATCCAAACCCCGTGATACGATACACTCTATCACACATAAACCTCCCCATATCTTCCTCAAAACAGCCACCATACCTACCTATTATGGCATTTCCATAGCCATTCCGAGATATATTGCCATGCAACTTTCCACCGTTCTGTTCCGTTTTTTATGACACACATTATCATTGTCATATTGCCTTGCATGATCATGTATTTGACATCGTATTTGTGGCAAATCCACCATGCATAATTTTTCATACATGTCACTCTTGATTCATTGCCCATACCGGTACACCGCCGGAGGCATTAATATAGAGTCATATCTTGTTCTAGTTTTGAGCTGTAATTCATGAGTTGTAAATAAATAGAAGTGTGATGATCATCATTATTAGAGCATTGTCCCCAAATAAAAAAAAGAAAGGCCAAAAAGAAAAAAAAGAAAGGCCAAAGAAAAGAAAAGGCCAAAGAAAAAAGAAAAAAGAAAGGCCAAAAGAAAAAAAAGGGGGAAAGGAAAAAAAAGTAAAAAAAATAAATAAAATGGGGGCAATGTTACTATCTTTTTCCACACTTGTGCTTCAAAGTAGCACCATGTTCTTCATATAGCGAGTCTCATATGTTGTCACTTTCATATACTAGTGGGAATTTTTCATTATAGAACTTGGCTTGTATATTCCTACGATGGGCTTCCTCAAAATGCCCTAGGTCTTCGTGAGCAAGCAAGTTGGATGCACACCCACTAGTTTGTTTTGTTGAGCTTTCATACATTTATAGCTCTATGCATCCGTTGCATGGCAATCCCTACTCCTCATGTTAACATCAATTGATGGGCTTCTCCATAGCCCGTTGATTATCCTCGTCAATGTGAGACTTTCTCCTTCTTTGTCTTCTCCACACAATCCCCATCATCATATTCTATTCCACCCATCGTGCTATATCCATGGCTCACGAACATGTATTGCGTGAAAGTTGAAAACGTTTGAGATTATTTTAGTACGAAACAATTGCTTGGCTTGTCATCGGGGGTGTATAAGATGGGAGCATTTTTGTGTGACGAAAATGAAGCATAGCCTAACTATATGATTTTGTAGGGATGAACTTTCTTTGGCCAGGTTATTTTGAGAAGACATGATTGCTTTGATTAGTATGCTTGAAGTATTACTATTTATTATGTCAATATGAACTTTTATTTTGAATCATTTGGATCTGAACATTCATGCCACAATAAAGAAAATTACATTGAGAATTATGCTAGGTAGCATTCCACATCAAAAATTCTGAGTTTATCATTTACCTACTCGAGGACGAGCAGGAATTAAGCTTGGGGATGCTTGATACGTCTCCAACGTATCTATAATTTTTGATTGTTCCATGGTATTATATTACCCGTTCTGGATGTTTATGGGCTTTACTTTACACTTTTATATCATTTTTGGGACTAACCTACTAACGGGAGGCCCAACCCATATTGCTGTTTTTTGCCTATTTCAGTGTTTCGAAGAGAAGGAATATCAAACGGAGTCCAAATGGAACGAAACCTTCGAGAGCGTGATTTTTGGAACAAACGTGATCCAGAGGACTTGGAGTGCAAGTCAAGAAGCAGCCGAGGCGGCCACGAGGGTGGAGGGCGCCCCCCCTACTGGGCGTGCCCCCTATCTTGTGGGCGTCCACTAACCTACTTCTTCCTCCTATATATACCCACGTACCCCGAGAACATCAAAGGAGACCACGAAAAACTATTTCCACCACCGTAACCTTCTGTATCCGCCAGATCCCATCTTGGAGCCTTCGCCGACGCTTCGCCGGAGGGGGAATCGACCATGGAGGGATTCTACATCAACACCATAGCCCCTCCGATGAGTTGTGAGTAGTTTACCACAGACCTTCGGGTCCATAGTTTTTAGCTAGATGGCTTCTTCTCTCTTTTTGGATCTCAATACCATGTTCTCCTTGATCTTCTTGGAGATCTATTCGATATAACTCTTTTTGCGGTGTGTTTGTCGAGATCTGATGAATTGTGGGTTTATGATCAAGTTTATCTATGAGAAATATTTGAATGTCCTCTGAATTCTTTTATGTGTGATTAAGTTATCTTTGCAAGTCTCTTCGAATTATCAGTTTGGTTTGGCCTACTAGATTGATCTTTCTTGCAATGGGAGAAGTGCTTAGCTTTGGGTTCAATCTTGTGGTGTCCTTTCCCAGTGACAGCAGGGGCAGCAAGGCAAATATTGTATTGTTGCCATCGAGGATAAAAAGATGGGGTTTATATCATATTGCATGAGTTTATCCCTCTACATCATGTCATCTTTCTTAATGCGTTACTCTGTTCTTTATGAACTTAATACTCTAGTTGCATGCTGGATAGCGGTCGATGTGTGGAGTAATAGTAGTAGATGCAGGCAGGAGTCGGTCTACATGTCACGGACGTGATGCCTATATACATGATCATGCCTAGATAATCTCATAATTATTCGCTTTTCTATCAATTGCTCGACAATAATTTGTTCACCCACCATAATACTTATGCTATCTTGAGAGAAGCCACTAGTGAAACCTATGGCCCCCGGGTCTATCTCTTATCATATAAGCTTTCAATCTACTTTTATTTGCATCTTTACTTTTCCTATCTATATTATAAAATACCAAAATATATTTATCTTATCATATAATCTCTATCAGATCTCACTTTCCCAAGTGGCCGTGAAGGGATTGACAACCCCTTTATTGTGTTGGTTGCGAGTTCTTTGTTTGTTTGTGTAGGTGCGTGGGACTTTTGAGGAGCCTCCTACTAGATTGATACCTTGGTTCTCAAAAACTGAGGGAAATACTTACGCTACTATTGCTGCATCACCCTTTCCTCTTCAAGGAAAACCAACGCAAGCTCAAGATGTAGCAGATACACAAGAATTGGAAGATCATAGGATGCAAAAAAGCATGGTGAGATTAAGTCAAACCACAAGAAAATGTACGGTTATATTGCTATTATGCTACCATCTCTTAGTCTTGTGTTTGATGAATAGGAATATGAAAAGGAGGACAAGTGGAATTTAGAATTCCTACGGTTTTTCTTTCAAGGAGACACTAAAGGAACAAATCCTACAGTTTTCCTTTGCTCCATTCCTTTGCACCAAATTCATGAAAAGTAGTACCATAGGAAACTTTCCAATTCCTATGTTTTTCATTCACTTTTCCTTTCAAGCACTGGCGATTCTAGTAGGCAGGCTTGATCAAGGAAAATCCTACACAAAAAAATGTTTTTGTGCTACTTCTATTACTTTGGACCCAGGCCACTGCCATACTAGCTCAACTCCCAGGCCCATCGACAAATGCACAGCTCAAACACGCAGAGATAAATAATGATGACGTTCAAGAGAGTCCATCATGGATAGCTAAGTTGCCTGGTACCTCACTGCTTGTCATGTAGTATGATAAAATAATCATATTTCACGTTACTACGTGTGCTCAGTGGACAATACATATAACATGTAGAGTAAAAAAGAGATGCAACAAGTGTACAACCTCTTTGGCGAAGCCATGTTGATCTCAGCGTGATTGGGTTGGCCGGTGAGGATGCTCCAGCTGACTTGGCTGTCGGAGGAGGGGAAGAAGATCTTAGGCATCTGGAGATGGAGCCCGAGGTACTGCTCCGCTGTGATGGAGGGTTTCGTCATTGGAGCAGCTCCGGTGAGTTGTACGACGCCGAGGCAGAAGCGGGACAAGAGAGACAACGTTAACCTGAGTGGAATTCTAATAGCATCTCCAATACATGACGTAAAATACATAACCACAAAGTGCTAGATGTAAAATACATCAGCCGCTCACCTCTGAACTTAACCGTTGAAACTGAATTTAACTGTCGAAACTGAACTTAACTGTCGAAACTGAATTTTGCTGTCGAAACTGAATTTTCCTGTCGAAACTGAACGCACTAGCAAGGTGAGGCTACACGTCAGTCGACTGAATTTTTCATCTCTGGTCAGTCAATTTTGCAGCCGTTGGATACGAAATCAAGGGCCTGCAGTTCATCTTCAACCTCCACCCCCCTTGAGCCGCCGGCCACCACCGGCCAAACAGTAGCCCCCCGCCGCCCGCGGCCGGTGGTGCGCCGCCCCACCCGCCCCGAAGCCCCGGCCATCCCTCTAGGCCCCCCCGTGCCGAGCTTTTTCTCCAGCGATCCCCACGCCACCGCCCCACCACCGCCGGCGACCACCGCCCCCACCCTGAACCCTAAGATAGATATTGGGGTACCTCTCCGGCGAGCCCCCCTCCCCGCTGCATCTGGTTCTTCCTTCACTCTGGCGAGCCCACCCACCCCCTGAAAATCACTGACTCAAAAGTTTATTCAGTCGAGTGAAGTGTAGCTAAATCGGAGCAGCATCGCAAGCAAGAGCAAGACCAAGAGCAGCAGCGAGAGCAAGAGCAGTAGCAAGAGCAGACCAGGCAGGGGACCGAGAGCAAGAGCAGAGCAGCAGCGCGAGCGAGAGCTAAAGCAGCAGCAGATCCTACTGATGTGGACGTCGCCGCCGAGGGAGCGATGCCATGGAGGAAGTGGTCGGCGACGCTGTCGTGGATGGAGCAGCGCCGTGTCGGCTCGGGACCGAGCGCCGGCAGTACCGTGAGATCGAATCAAGAAGAAAATGCGGCGATTAGTGTACAACCTCTTTGGTGGCGCCGATTAGGCCGCAGCTTCATCCGAGGAAACGGTGATGATGATGCTCTTCCGGTGGTGCAGGTGAAGATGATGGTGTGGGAATGGAGGTGGTGCGAAAGACGAGGGGAACATCGGGGCAGCTCCTTGGAGGTGGAGGACAGGGTGGCTGAACCGGCGGGATGACGAGATTGACGACGGATCCTCATCCAGTACGATGGATGAGGAACGTCGAGGTGTTACTGTGGACGACATTGTCGGGGAAGAGGCTCTGGCTGGGTGGCGGACGGAGGAGTGTGTGGGGCTTCATCGCGGGTTTTCACGGCCTCGGTGTACGAATGGGTGGGCGGATGGGATGGGAGTGGGGAACCATGGCTTAGGGATGCGCTTGTCCAAAATGTGGGGTAAGTTAGGGAAGTACCCCCACCGATTTGAGGCGGTTCTTTCGGCTCAGGGGTACCACATGCATTTCGCGTGTCGGGATTTCACAGGAGGTGGGAGTTTTCGCGCGCATTGTAATTTTGGAATAGCAAGGTGCGCGTTGAGATGGAGGGAGTTGTTGGAGCACAACGAGACAAAGATATATCTTAAATACTTCAAGATAACAAGGCGCGGGTTTAAGAGGCGGGAGTTTCGCAGGACGATAGACAGAGACGCTAGCTTCAAATTTCAACATAACAACGCGTGGCTTGAAATTTCGGGAGAACAAGCTTAACGTGTACCCAAAAAAAGACAATTTGCACCTCAACATGCACAACACGCACACAAACACCATTTAGACTAGAGTAAGGTACGCGTGCATTCCACGCACGAGATTTGGCAAACAAATTATGAATAAATACCACATTATAGCATGTAAGCTTTGAGTCATATATGCATGATGTAGATGTTCGTTTAATTCTTATAGTTCATTTCATTCAAAATCATCTAGTTTTTATAAGAAAGCTAATCTATTTTATGATTCATGGAATTGTGCGTTGTAAGACATAAAGTAAAAACAAATAATGGCAAATCATGTAGAAAAACATTTGGGCAATTCTGATACGGAAGATTCTAGAACAAAGAAGAAGTGCTTGTGTTTTGATGTTTGTGCATTATGCTTAAATTCAACCATGGAGTCTTCTAGATTATACATGTGGCGAAATCTGGTGGAATCTAGATGATATCCAACGGCCAGTAGGGCTCAAATTTGCCATCTTTGGACCATCGGATTTGCCTCATCCAACGACCATCTTTCAAAGTTAAAGTTACCCGCACACAATATATATATATATATATATATATATATATATATATATATATATATATATATATATGTGATGCGAAAGCCACCCATCATCTCCAATTAGAATAGTGTGTCCATGCACGGATGCGACGTGGCTAAACGATGTCTGCCATCGGTATCTCAAATTCAAATCAGTCTGACCTTGTTCAATGTGTATACATTACAACATGCTCGTTTCCAAACCACACCGCGCAGATCTCCGTTATATTCATGCATGCATGGGTTTCAAACATCAGGATCTCTTATTCAAATATTTGAATTCAACTTTACATTGATTATGACCTCACCTAGTCTTTTACACCCACACAGTCGTCATCTCTTTATAATTATACCACTAACTTTCTCTCGTGCATGCATGCACACACACTACCAGTCGGCATTATCCATCGCACACATGCAATCTTTTTCTTTAGGTCAGTCTCCCATGAAGGCACATACCCACACACATCCCCCTCTCCATCATATCGGGCATTCTTTATCTCTCACACGTGCATGCGCAACGATCGATGTTCCTCTATGTATGTGTGTATATAGCTAGGTCTTTCATAGTTTTCCACGCAAACCGATCAATCCATATATCCAGTGAGGTCTCACCCTCTTTCCCATGTGCACATCGATCAATCTATACCTCTCTATATAGGATTAACATATATAGCTAATACACCCAGATTAATTATATATCCAACATCCCCCTCTCATCATCCATGCCTTCCGCTTCATCTCTCAGACGCGCGCACAATGGCGAAGACAGGGGGGCAGCAAGGGCCCTGCCCCCCTAACATCACTATATATCAAGGCTAATATGAATGTGATCATTAGACAATTGCTGCTAAAAATGGTTTAAGTTCATGAATTGACCCTCCTCGTAAAGGATTAGCAATGCTTGGCCCCCTAGCTCATTTATTTTTCATGGCTCCGCCACTGCGCGCAACAGTGCACGTTCTCGCCCCCGCTCTCTAAATATCGATCTCGCACTTGTGCACTCCTTCATAGTCTCCCTCCACTCGGCTCCTCGCACCATCTTCTAGCCCCCCACAGGATTTTGCCACATGTACAATCTAACAGACTCCATGGTTGAACTTAAGCATAATGCATAAACCTCAAAACAACAGTGGTTCTCCTTTGTTCTAGAATCTTCCGTATATTTACTACCCAAACTTTTTTTCTAGTTGAATTGCCATTATTTGTTTTTTACTTTATGCTTTACAACGCAAAATTCCATGAACCATAAAATAGATTAAGGGCTTATTTGATTCAAAGGATTCTCAAAGGAATTTTGGAGGATTCTAATCCTTAGGAATTTTTCCTATCTTGGTTGTTTGATTCGTAGGATTGTAAACCATAGGAATTTTTCCATATGATTCATTTGCACTAGATTTCATAGGAAACATCCCATCCACTCAAACCACTTTGAAAGAATTCTGTGTTTTTTCTATGCACAATCAAACACTCGCACAATCCTGTAGGATTCAAGACGACATTCCACTATAATCCCATGTTTTTCCTATTCCTGCCTTTTGGAAATCCTACGAATCCAAGAGGTCCTAGCTTTTTTATAAAAACTAATTGATTTTGAATGAGATGAACTATAAGAATTAAACGAAGGTCTACATCAGGCATATATGACTTAGAGCTTACATGCTATAGTGTGGTATTTATTCATAATTTGGTTGCAAAATCTGATGCGTGCAATGCACGTGTACCTTACTAGTACTTCGAGTATGTGCAAAACACGTAAATTAGAATTCCAATGGCACGCTACACAGTGTCTCTCTTACAGTTCATGAAGCCACGTGGCACATGTAGAGGCGTTGTCGCGACCTCCTAGTGTGGATTGATCACAGTGACGTGCTGCTGGTTCCAGAAGAATGTACCCATCCTCCCTGAGCCATACTATCGGTACATGCACGAAGTGAAGATGTGCATGCATGCCACTCACGCACTCATTCCCTCGCACGCACATGCGGGTACACGAGCGGACGCAATTTTGTACCAAGATCCACCCCATGTGGTAATTTGACGCGTGTAAAGTCATTCACTTCATTGATGGTCAATTAATACAGCGCATGCAAATTGAGTGGACGTGAGGGCGGAAGAAAGACATTACTAGTCCATTGCGCGCATGCGAGTAGTTAAATCATGGGTTGCTAGTAGTACTTCCATTGGTCTCCTTCATATTTTGTGCCAATTTTTGACAGTAACAAATATTTACGCATTTGAGCAGTGTAGTCTACTTGAAATTTATGTTCCACTAAACTCATCGGGAGCCGTTTCGGGCCTCGAAACCAAAACCATCAATTAATCTTTACCTTGTTCCCATCCCATTCGAAAGCATGCTTACACCTACTAGTACGTACCAAACCTGAACGTGTTCCCACTATGTAGGTATTAGTACTAGTGCTAGTACTTAGGTTATAAAAAGGGGAACTACCTAACCAAAAATTACTCTACCTTTCCTCCTCATAAGTGCTTCTTCTTCGTCCGTCCTTGCCATGGCTGGTGAGCAGAACTCTAGGTCGAGAACTACTCGTAACAAGGGGGCGGCAACCAAGGCTGCAAAAAAATGAGAGGGCTCGCTGCCATGTAGAGACCTCGAAAGATCTCTCACGTGCAGGCGATGGCTCCCAGGAGCGCCCTAGCCGCGAAGGCGAACATGCCAAGCCGACGGTGCTGGAGTCGTTATCCCTCGACGGCATGCCCGATCAGCTCAATAAGCACCTCAATAAGCAGAACAAGTTCATCCACAGCTTGGTGGAACTGCTGAAGGAGAGCCTCGACGACATGCCTGCTGAGATCAATAAGCAGGTGGAGTTGACTGCCGGCTTGGTGATTCTGCTGAAGAAGAGCATTGCCTCGGAGAAGAAGGCGACCGGTGAAATCCTGTAACTTCAGGAGGACAAGGCGAAGCTCTGCCATGAGCTCGACCTGTTGGAGGAGAAGAACGCCGACTGGAAGAAGCTGCATGAGAATAGTAGTTCCTCGATGAAGATGCTGCAAGCCCTCGTCATGGAACAGAAGGAGGAGTTGGCGAAGCTCCGCATAGAGCAACCGGCTGCTGTCAAGGTACGTAATGCGGCCGTGGAACGGATGATGAAGGCTCGCGTCGAGAAATCCTGCTTCATGGACAAAATGAAGAAGATAGCAGAGGAGACGCGCAAGGAGATGGAGGTCGTGGAGGCGATGAAGAAGCAGTTATGACTCCGCGGAGAATTAGATCATTTGGGGTGATAATCTTCCTTCTTCGTTTGCTCCTGTGTTTCATCTTTTGCTTCGGGTGTTTCGCCACACGTGTCACGTTCTCTGCGAGGAATGAATACGAAAATGCTAACAATGAGATGACTAGCAAATTGGATCATTTTTTGTTTCCATATGGCACTGGGCTGCCGTATTTCGTGCTCCTCCGTTGTACTACTACTCCAGTGGAAAACTTGAGTATACCACATGGTTCGTTGCTCCTCCTTAGTTCGTCGGCACATTTATACGAGCAGTCAAATCACAAGGCCCCGCCTTCCAGCAGTAATGAGCCGTCAAATCACAAAGACCCTCGCCTGTCGTGAAACCGACCAAGCTAGACTGCCCCGCCCTCTAGCCTTTTAAAAAATGTATACTTTTGTACAGTAGTAGTATCGATGGATTGCGCCATGGAGCAAAACTTGAAATTAAAAAAAAGGTGGTACATATAGAGAGCGCTCGTCGCCAAATTTTGCATATAGTACTATTAAAAAGGCTAGTCACAATAATGGTGTCCAGCACAACCCACCCCTCAAATAAAACTAAGCACCCTGGAATTCTTTGACAAAACTAAGCACCCTGAAATTCTTTGACAACTAAACTGCTGGCTATATGATGTTGGCCATATATATTGTACGTATATAATGTGAAGAAACGAGTGGTAGTACTATACCAACTAAAAGATGAAATGTAAGAAATACTAGTATGTACGTACTGAAGAGTTAAAGTAACGAGAAGAAACATAACATAGTTCTGCTGGGGGCTTAGCACAACACACCCCTCAAATTAAACTAAGCACACCTGAAATTAAACTATGCAACTAATCCGGTAGACACTGCATTAGAACCACCATGGGCAACGAAACTGCCACCTTACTCAGAGTCCTCGTCCATGTCCTCGACTTCGTCCTTGTCTCTCTTCCTCTTGGCCGATAATTCTTTGCTTGAACCGCACACTTGGCTCTTGCTCTTCATCCAACCCTTGTAGATATTGAAACAAAGGTAGCCATCCATTGCAGCGTAGTGGATGTGGTCTATATCTAGTACATTCCGCTACCATGCATGACGATGAAATGTGTGATGAGGTTTCTCCAGTTTAGCATACGAAGGATGAACCATGGCTCCTGCCAGGGTCATCATTGAAGGCTGGCGACTGGAGGGCAGCAACCAATTCTTCTGGAGGTCAAAGGGGTTGCCTACAACGAGGCCTATCTGATCCAAGACTCTTTTGTCATTCGTAAAGTCTACAGTAACAAATTTGACTAGGTTGCTCTTGAGGAAGTTCTTAAAATCCAGGCATCCAACGTTGGCATGGCATATGTGGTAGACCAAGCATAAGTCATGCACGCAAACCTGGATCATGGCGGACTTCTTCCTGTCTTCCTCCTTTAGATCCTTCTCTCATCCCAGAACTGTGGTGTACTCAACATCTAGCCCAGCGACCCACTCATCATCTGAGTTTTCGAACATGCGTCTGAAGCGAGAAAGGCATCCTTTCACCGTCGCGAAAGAACGGGTGTAGATGACATCGAACTCATCGCCGGTGATGGTTCTAACCTTGTACTCACTGCCGATCATGGAGATTTGGTATGCCATGGATTTGGGAGGAGGGTTAGGATTAGTGGAACTGCTATATTGTGAAGGGTCGGGACGACTAGGAGCGAACCGCTATAATATTAAAGGACGTGCGGGGACGAGTAGGAGCGAACTGCCAGCGTGCGAATGGTAGGGTAGTGGCTTTCCATTATCCCATGATACGGGCTTCCAAGAGCCCTTGGATCTGAGATCGATTGGTTACATGGTGTGATTCTAGACCTATGGGTGAATATCCTATCCTGGAGGGTTATTCTGCAAATTTTCAGCAACTTAGCATGCGACCGTTCGATCTCGGATCCAAGGGCTTCCAGCAGCCCGTATCATGGTCGCGCCTACCATGACCGTCGCGTCGCTCGCGCGGCCGCGCCCTTGGAGATTTAACACGGTGTGTTAGGCTATCTGATGTTGGCATGTCATACATAGTCATCACTTAGTCACTCATACTACAACAAGGTTAGCTATAAGGTTGGCTATAAGTGTAATTTTTTTTACTTCTCTCTATCTCTTTCTTCGTACTCCCTCCGTCCCATAATATAAGAACGTTTTGACACTAGTGTAGTGCCAAAAAACGTTCTTATATTATGGGATAGAGGGAGTAGTATTTATTGCATTTGCGAAGGAGTGACCTCTTCCAATGAAATGGTGCTTTAGATGAGGTGCCAAGGGCATTAAATTGCTTAGCAATCAAGTCCCCAATGCATAGGTGCTTATTAGTTTTTTGTTGCTAAGTTTGCTTTATTTAATTAGCTATAGACTCAAAATTGTCTTTTCACCTAGGTACACGCGCTTAGCACCGTTTCTTCCTTGGGTCACCAAACTAGTCTCTCTCTTCTTGATTAACTTGCCACATCAGACTTTATGCCTATGTGGCAAGATTAGCACCTATAGGAGCAAGTAAGTACAATAGTGTGCTTTACATGGCATTTTTGCATATGTGGAGGAAAGAGAGGCAAGGAAAAAGTGGAGAAGTGGGCTCTCATGCAAGAGCTAGCCTCTACTACATGGTGGAGCATTGGGAGAGGCACCTGTTTGGAGGTGGTCAGGAATCGGGAGACTCGCGCCGATCATTGCATCGTAGTTAAAATGATAATGGCAAGTCAAATCACGGGCCCCCACCTGTCCAACAGTAACTCGCTGTCAAATCACACAACCCTACGTTTGCAGCACCCTACTCCCTCATCTTCTCGCGTCTCTATCGAACCGACTAGGCAGAACTGCCCTGCCTACCGCACAGGAAAAGCCCCGCCATCGACTTTTAAATAGTACAGTATACTAATTTTGTATCCATGGATTGCGCCATAGAGCAAAGCCTCTAGAAAACGGTGGTACACATGTACGGAGTATACAGCACACCCGTCGCGTTCGCGTCGCACCCCAGACGGTCGGTCGGTCTCGCACGCTGCTCTCCGAATGGAACACGCGTCATATTGCGTTTGCACACACATGTGGGACCGCAATTGAGAACCGACCATAGGCACACTCCCCGGCCCCGCAAGTCGGGTGACTTAATAGAAGAGGGAGACGAGCGATAGTACTAGAGAAGTGTTGTACTACGTTGGTGCCTGGACGATCCCTGCAAGACACAGAAGATCAATTCATCCATGCATGTGACCAGACTCCAGCAGACACGCCTGGATTGGCTATCGTCTACATATCATGCAGGCTGTGTTGTACAGGGCTGTAGTTCTGGTGAGAAATCTAAAAAAAGGTTTCTTGTCATCTCGCAAAATTAGGTGTCATGTGCTTTGGATCACTGCGAGGGTTAAACAGCGACAACTGAGTTAGGCTAGTCATTGGGGGCACATGCACGAAGACTACTCGATTGCCATCTAGGTCAAGCCGGCTATGTTAATTAGGACATCTATCGATGGACCCCTTTTCTACTAGTTTATCTTTAATTTGAGCTTTGTTCCTCGTCTAGTTTGTCCGTCGGGATTCATGTTGTCTCCTTTGGGCAGTGAGGTTTTGATTTCTTGTCATGTGGCATTTTTTCGTGCTATATGTTATAATCCGGTGCTTCAGATCAAAATGACGACAACTGCGCCTCCGGGCCACGTGCATGAAGACTTCTCGACAGTCATTAATGAGGTCAAGCCGGCTCTGGTAGACAAAAGAAAACTAGTACTCCACTATATAGGCAGGAGCCTCCGCGCTTGCTTGCTAGTGTTGCTCTCTTCACACTGTCTCATCCTCTCCAGATCTAAACACGACAGCGGTGGACACACACTCTCTCTCTACTCAGCTGGTCACAGATCCAGCTGGATCCTCTCTGCCGGGGAAGGTGAGAAGGTGCAACGTTCACGCGGTCGTCCTTGGCGATGGCTCTTACCCACTGCTGGCGCGTCCCGATCAGCCTACCTTGCCGTTCTCTCCCAAGCACCGCTGGCGAGGGAGGGCTTCCGACCCCTTCTTCCTTGTTGCCGTAGCGTGGGCAGATTCGACTCCCGCCGCCCACCTAGCGACATCCCGGTGACCATCAGGTATAACTTCCTTCAAAACCGGCCTTGCTCTACTTCCCGAGCTCCTGACGTCGCTGCGTTTGTATCTTTTACTATTTCTCAGGCCCCCTCGTAGATAGGATCGATCGGCTGTTTGAAAACCACCTAATTTTTTACGGTTAAGGGGTAAAACTAGTTCATGCACTCGAATCTAGTACTACTTGGTTCAAACAAGGAAGAAAGGGGGTGGGGTGGGGGAAGATTTGTTACTTGAATCTATGACTTGGTCGAAAGAGGAAATAATGGGGGCGAAAAGTAGCAGAGACTTGCTATCCAACTGGTCTCTAGGTCTAATAGGGAAATAAAGGGAAACGCAGTACACATTCAATATAAACCCGATCTATTGGTTGAGAAAGGAAAGAAAGTGGGGACTGGGGGACAAGTCACAGAGTAAGTCCAGCACTAGATTTGCTAGCCTCACACAGTATAAGGTGGCTATACCGAACAAAAAGGGACCAACCCAGATATCCTGTTCTGATGTTTGTTGCCCCGAGCCACTCTTATGTAATGCCACTGGTAAAATCTAGCAGTCGCACTGTTAAAAGTAAGGACACGTTAAACCAGTGTTGTTTTCAATGTAATGCCTCCAGTAATATGAATCAATGGCACTTTTTTACATGTCCTGCTAAATTTCCCATTAAGATAAGTTGGTTCTTTTCGTTAGAAATGCAACTGTCCAGGTCCACCTACTCTCCCGTGCCCAAAGTAATGTCGTATTTAACGGTTGTCATAGTTAATCCTAATGCCCACACTAATATCTAGCAATGCCACTGCTTTAGAAATTGCTACTGTCCTTATAGGATTGCCATTCATATAAGGAACATGCTTCTTTTCATTTGATGCATGTTTGATCACTTGTTAATCACCCTCCTTTCCACCTTTTTTGTGCAAACAGAGATATACATTTCACGCTCGATCTTAGTTGGACTGCACAAATGATATCCAAATTATAGTTGAACATTCCAGGAGCTTCACAACCAACCTTCATGTTGCTCAATTTATTGCAACTAATGAAGAAGAAGCTCTGTGGGTTTCGTTTTCTGATGGAAATGGAACCGGGGCTGGAGCCCTTTTCTTAAAAAAATGAAGAAGCTGCTAGCTCACGGGACATTGCTTCATTTTAGGTGAAGTACACCAAAAGGTCCCATGAATTGAATCATCCATGTTGGTGACTGAAAGAGCCAGCTTCAGCACCCCAGTCTAAGCACCCCCGGCCTCCATCCTTGAGAACGCACGGTACACCTCGTTTGCCACCTCTCGACCCTAGTGTCACTGATAAAATGAAGTAATAATACAGTTAAAATAGATCGAGTGTCCTCTCTATCATTTCATTTCCAATGTATATAAATAAAGTGCTTCTCTTTGTTAATGTATGTTTCACCAACTAGTCCCATTGTTAATGTTTAAGTGTTTCTGCAAACAGGGGTGCTTAATTTTAGTTGATCTGTACAAAAATAGAGATTTGAATGTCTCAAGGCGCCACCTTGTACTACCGTTGTACACTGATGTTCATCACTGGCAGAAGGTGTATCTGGGAGACTTGGGATGATTTCCAGTATGAGGCGTACCATATGAGGCGTCGTAGGGCCCATCGCGCCCTCGTAGCATGGCATACTATGATACTATCGCAATATTTTCTTCTATTTATTTTTTGTGTTTCATCAACTAGTGCCACTATAATGTAATCACGCTTTTTCATTATCTATGCAAACAGGGTTATCAGCTGCATTTTGGTGGAACTGCACAAATGTACATATGGAACCGGCATATATGCAGAGTGCGAGGTATGCCAAGTAAAAATTACCGACCCCAACCATGCTCCATGCACGCATTGGCATCCACCACCACCAGTGGGATGTGTGGCGCTCTCTATGGACGGATCTTTCTCGCCAGCAAATCCTCTACCAAATACTAGTAGATTATATTGGCAGTTTTCTAGGGAGTACCCTTTTCTGAAAGAAGCACCAATCTATTTTTCTTTATTTGTACACTGTGTCACAACTTTGACCCAAAGGTCCAGAGCTATTTTAGGGTGATTGGCTTAGTACTCGGAGACTGATTGTAAGCATGATTTTCATTAGCTATCACACTGATTGTAAGCATGAGTAGGTGGAAGATTAGGTTAGTGTGAAGCTTACCTTAAACCCTACCGCCGCCGTTGAAATGAGGCGAGCGTCGAGGGAACCATGGAGAACGGTGGGGAAGGGACGTTGCGCCATCCGGCCTCCTCTTGAGGTGGGAGAACGAATACTCTTGTGGCTCTGGCTGGCTCTGCACCCTCACGAACAGCAAACCATACTCGATCGATTCGTTATCCTCTGGGTGCTCGACCTTCGACCTGTACGCCCACCACCTCCGCCTGACTGTCGCCTCGGGCGAATCTGTCTGCTCCATCGCCCAGAGGAGATACTCGATGAACTCGGAGGACTGCGGTGTGACTGCCGCCGAGGAGTACATGTACATCGCCGCTGTCTCGCTCTTTCGCATATATTGCCACATGGCCCTCACCATCCTCGAAATCTCCCACTCATTGTCAAACCAAGTAAGGATCTCCTTCAACCTGGCTAACTTTGTCTGGTCGCCGCCGGCGATCTACCTGATTCGCTACTGCATCCTCTCCATAGATGTCCTTCTGAGTGGTCTGGTGCTAGCTTTGGAAGATGGGAGGAGAGACGGTGGTCTTGCAATAAAGAAGAGGGAGAGGCGAGATGGTGGTTTTGGAATGGAGATGATGGAGAGGAGAGGAGGTGGTTTTGCAATGGAGAAGAGGGAGAGGAGCGTGCAGCAGCAATTTTGGATTGGACGAGAGGGCCGGCACGCTGTGACTGGATCAAAATCAAAATCAATTTACCCTTCAACTAAGAAAGTGACCCCACATTAACTAGTCTCCGTTTTATTCTGGGTCATAATTGACCATGATTTTCGCACATAAAATATATGTTATACGTTGCAAAAATAATATAATTTGAAAGTACATTCAGATACGAACCAAACGATACAATTTTTGGTGACATGCATTCACATTTTGCTTGTCAAATATAGTATGTGGTCAAACATTGACCCAAAATACGTAAAAAAAAAAATACTTCCAAGAACAGTGCCGCTCTTCCGCTCTTCTCCTCTTAAACCGCCGCCACTCCTCTCCTGTTCCAATCTAAATCCAGCACCGCTCCTCTCCTCTTCCATTACAAAACCGCCGCCCCTCCTCTCCTGTTCCAGTCCAAAACCAGCGTCGCTCCTCTCTCGTTCTAATCCAAAACCAGCGCTGCTCCTCTCCTCTTCCATTCAAAAACCACCGCCGGTGAGTAAAGGTGTTGTGGATAAGTAGATCGATGGAGGAGTACAACCGATACGTGAGGATCACAGACGGCGACCCTGTGAAGCTAGCTAGGATGTTGGAGATATAGTCTTGGTTTGACAACAAGGACCAACTAGCAGCGACGGCGACATCCATGGCCAAATATCTGCAACAGAGCGAAAAGGTGGCGATACTCCCGGAGGGAGTCGCGCGGGACTACATAGAGCTGCTCCTCTGGGCCATGGAGTAGACAGATTCACCGAATCCGATCGTGAGGGAGCGGTGGTGGGCGTATCGATCCCAGACGAAGCATCCACCAGAGATTGAAGGATCGAGCATCTACTGGGTGCCGTTTGTGAGGGTGTCCTGCTAGAGCGAGCCGGTGGAGTCTTCGTCGACCAAACCCAACTGCAAGAGGAGAAAAGCAGTTGCCCCGATGACGCTTCCCTGCCATCCTATCCCTCGCGGTTCACATTGACTCATGGGGCAGCTGTCTGCGGCTGAGGAATAGGAAGGGACTGCCCCCAGCCCAATAGTCGGGCAGGTTGTGAATTGTCAGGAGGAGCTTAGGGTTGTCAGTATTTGCAGGTCGTGAATTGTGTTTTGTGTTGTGTATTTTGAGAGTACTTTCAGATATGAATGTCTTTTGAATTTCAGATTTGCAGTATTGAGCATATGAAGTATTTTATGAATTCTAGAGATCTATTTTTAGCACTTAAAAAATGTAGTTTCATAGGAGTATAAAAGTGCAGACAAGGTGATTCTCAGAGAAGAAACTGCACATTTCAGTTTCAGATAAGAAACTGCAATTTTCAGAGACAGAGCATTTATATTAACACAGCCTTTTCAAACAGGGTTAACATCATTTTGGAAGTTTTATTGATGGTCGAAAATGGAACTACCAGCCAGTTTACATCATGCTGATCAACATTCATGCATAGCACATCTTCATATGATTCACAGTCAAAAAGATATGCTATTTTCAAAATGCCCACACAATGTCGAGTGTGCGAAACACAGAGAAAACGAGGAACGAAGTTTTGGCAAGTGTTGGACGTGGTGTGCATAGATGACAATGGGGACCCACATGTCAATAAAGGCAGAGGCAAAAAATTTGGAGATATTTTCCCTGCACAGGTGGAATCGAACCCGGGCGGAGTAGCTGTCGGGTAGTGTCACTTGGCCACTAGGCTAGTTCAGTAGTTTCGTTAATAATAAGGCACTTCCTCAGGGGTTTGGATCCCCTCCTGCGCCCTTGTGCGCTCGCCGCGACGCCGCTGTCTGCCGTTGTGAATATGCTGAACAAACGAGAGGAATCTGGATAGGACTGTACATGGAGAGGCAGACAGTCAGGACCCACCAGGTCTATGGCCGTACGCAAGCAAGTGCCTCATCGAAAAAAAATACTTCCTCCTAATGCTATACCGACGTTGGGGCCCACGGGTTTGTCAACATAGTTACTTTTTTTAGGTGCTTCAACGTAGTTACTATAGGAGATAAATTCACAATGAAGCCGGGGAGCTGGCAGGTATCATTTATTATCACTGGGGCAGCAAGTATCAGCTGGGTTTTGGGCTGCCCCGTCTAGGCTTTCTTTTTTAACATGCACAGCCCACGACCTCGGATGGGAGGTCCATAGGCATGTTTGTATTTTCTTGAGGGCCGTCATGTATCGATCGGCCTATGGACCTTCCATCCAAGGTTTTATTTTTCCTGAAACATCGGCAGCCCAATTTATGTATTTTTTTGAAGAAAACACAGAGGTCTGTTCTATTTTTTATATAAGAATAGGAACGCCAGGTCCAACTTATGTTTCCCTTCTAACTATATTATATATATTTAAATTATTTTATATGTTACTATATATTATGTTTATTGTCATCATATATTTAATAGATAATTACATATGTAAGAAAACAATATCCCACATCTTATTAACTTATAAAATTAATTTCTTAACAATAAAATCCTGGATTGTTTTGGCACGAAAATCCTAGTGATTGTGTACAAAAGCTTGGTAAGATTTAAGGACGAATGTAATAATATCACTTATTATTTAAATATATTTATAACAAAATGCTCAGCCCCTTTTTATTTTTTGATAACATTGCTGGCCCAACCCAACATTATAATTAGAATCAGCCCAACAAAATTGTGTATTTCGAGAAAGTGCAAATGGCTTGTAATTTTTTTGGAAAAAATAAATGGACCGCATGGACGCTACATTGTTTGTTCACCCAGCCCAGCTAATGGACTGTAATTCAAAAAAAGATCAGACTGACTGTAAATTCTACCGCGCAAAAAAAAGACTGTAAATTCTGAAAAAATGGGTTGAATACGTGCCACATTTTTGGAGGCTGAAATGTGGGCCAATAGGTCGAAGCCAATGCAAGTCGTTGTCAATTTAGTCAAAAAATAATTCTGACATGTTAGCCGTTGGATTTACATCCATCGACCGGCATCCATCTTCAATCTCTCGTCTTCTTCCTCCAGCACCGCCGGGACCACCTCCCGCCTCCTGCTGCTAGCAGCTCTGCTTAGCACGCTTCGCTATGAAGCGCTACTCCACCGTTGGCCAGGCCATCCCTCCACCCCTCCACACCTCATGTTCTTCTCCACCGACTGCCGAACCACACCGCACTAGAACCAGTTAACCCTCGTACACCTCTTCGTTTGCGACTCTACTCCCGCGTCTTCCCATCTCTGGCTCGTTGTTGTCCGGGGCCTCGCCGTCGTCCACCACCTTGGATGCGCTCGGTGCGGCGTGTTCAATGTGGTCAACGAACTACACCAACGGAGGTAGACTGTGCGTGGAGAGGCTGACAGCTGGGTCCACTGCTGCACACAAGGAAATGCCACCTTATTACGCGTAAAATAATGATTCCTTCACCTGACATCTTGGACCCACCGGAAGGGCCTCTGTATTTCGCGAAAAAAACATGCCCCCCCGCTGACAGGTCGGACCACCAGCTATCTTCGCACGCAAGGAAGTGCCTCCTTATTACACACACAAAAATGAATACTCCCCCTGCCAGCTGGAACCCAGCATAGTGGGAGGCTGACTTGTGGGCCTACCAAGTTGACGGGGATGGAGGGCTTTGTCAACTTAGTCAATATGAACGATTCTAGCTCCTGTTATCGTACGATGTTCATCCAACGGCCATAGTGCTTCTTCAACCTCTGGTCTTCTTGCTCCAGCCGCCCAAACCAGCGCCGGTCGTGCCGCGTGCTCCTGCCTCCCGTGGTCGGCTGTGATGCCATGGAGGCCTCACCACCCCCTACTACTCCCACCACTGGCCAGGCCATCCCTCTACTCACCGACACCCCCTGTCACTACTGGAATCAGGATCTTTGTTGTCAGCTAGATCTTTGCCATCTGCTAGCTGGCGGCAAAGAAGGTCTTTGCCCTCAGCTTAAAAGAAGCTGACAGCAAAGATGCAGCTGACGGCAAAGATCATGTTTGCCGTCAGCTAGCCCTTTGCCGTCCGCTAGCGGACGGCATAGAAAATTTAGCGTCCACTAGCGGACGACAAATAATCAGGGTGGCCCACTAACGAGTAACACCGAACGGACACTTTCTTTGCCGTCTGCTACCTGACGGCAAAGAACCTGGCCAAACTAACGTCCGTTAGCTAGGTTCTTTGTCGTCTGCTAGCAGACGGCAAAGAACCGTGCCCTAACTAAAATCCATCGATGCCCGCCCGCGCACATCTCTATCTGTCCCCCCTCTCTCTCCGCCCGCGCCCGAGCCACCGCCGCCCCGCGCCATCCCACCCCCGTGCCGCCGCCGCCCCGTGCCACCCCGCCCCCGTGCCGCCGGAGCCCCGTGCCACCCCCATCGCCGTGCCGCCCCAGCAGCCC
>NC_041385.1:423691040-423749648 GCF_002162155.2 Triticum dicoccoides
CGCTCTAGTGCCCCCTCCTCCACCGCGGCCGCCCCGCCGCTCCGGCGCTCCCTCCTCCACCCGGCGGCCCCGGCACCCCTCTGCTCCACCACCGCGGTGCCACTCCGCTCCGGCGCCTCCTCCTCCACCCTGCCGCCCCGGCGCCCCTCTCCTCCACCACCGCGGCCGCCCCACCCGTCTGGCGCCCCCTCCTCCACCCGGCGGTGAGACCTCTTGTATTTTTTTCTATTTTTGTTTCTGTATTTTAAGTTTACTTTAGGTTTACTTTAGGTTTGGTTTAGTTTAGGTACTTTAGTTTAGGTTCACTTTAGTTTGGCTAAACGTGTGGGAACTCCGCTCCTACTTCGTTCACATCTATTCTTGCTCAGTTCAGTATGGCCTGAGAAGCAACAATAAATTGACCTGACGTTTTTGGAAGTGGCAATCATCCGATTCATATGTCAACTTCCAAAACATGAACAGATTGATGTTGTTCATGGATGATTGAATGCACAATAATTGTTCATCATATATGTCTATGCACTTTGTCCACGCCACGAGATTGGACATTTCTCTTGAATGAATGTTTCTATGGTTGATACAGTTATAGGATTGCTAACATCATGGCCAAATATGATCTCCTGTTATGTGGATTGGTCTATTTACTGTCCAAGTTAAGAAGTATGTATTTGTCTCTATCGATTTAAGGATTACTCCATAGTGCATATTTTGCCACTATTTAAAGATAACATGGTTTTCTGGACCAGATAATGTTGAGTACCACAAATATACAAGTGCTCTCATTGTGTAACAATGCTCGAATTCTCAAAAAAATGCAACAAGTAGCCTTAGATTAAATATCAAGTTCCCTGCTAGTAATAGAAAGAACAGGCAAAGAAGAAAGATGCCAAAGCTTCTACAAGAAGCAGCGATTAGTAGAGTACTACTTGAGCCAAGAGCCCAAGAACAAGAATAAGTGTAGTAGTAAGCGCAAACTGCTTGGCAAACACAAAATACAGTGCATAGAACAGTCAAAATACAGTGTTGTGGATGTTGTTGAGCACAAATGCATTGCTTTTGTTTTCTCAGTTTTCTTTCATATCTAGAAACTTGGCTCTATGTTTATAGATATGCTTCTAGATACTAATTGGTCTCTTCTGCTGCTTATTAGAGATGGGGAGAGGCCGTCACCGCAGGCTCTGCTCTGCCACACCGGAGTACGAGTTGGATGCTTCCGAGTTCTTTAGTATCATACTTGAGACTTCCTCCAAGAGGCAGGTATATAAAAGGAGAGATCTCTCCTTCACCCATCTCATTATGATAACTCTCCTGTTTGCTACTTCACTCCTTGTCCCAAACTGCATAGGCTGCCTGACACTTTTATGACGATGCTGGACGGCCATCGGCCAAAGAATGTGAAGCTGCAACAGGCCGGCAGCGGGCTTCGCAAGCTTTGGGACGTGGAGTTGGTGATCAGGTACGGCCACATGTACCTGTGTCGTGGCTGGGAGCAGTTCTACCGTGCCTACGACCTGCGGCACGGGTACTTCCTTCTCTTCAGGTATGACGGCGACGCCATGCTCACCGTGAAGGAGTTCAACACGACTATGTGTCACATGCGCTACCAGGACGACAATGATGCCAGTATGTTCTGTCTCTTCTTCCTCTATATTTTGCTTTGTCTCACATCGATTGTTAACGATCATTGTTGCATTTGGTCAGGCAATGGAAGCAGCAGCAGCGACTCTGGCTACAGCCAAAGCAGCAACGACTCTGGCTGCAGCAAAAGCAGTAGCGAGGATGATCTGGAATGGAGTGGGGAAGAGGAGGAGCAGG
The DNA here is from genome assembly GCF_002162155.2 of Triticum dicoccoides. Lineage (NCBI taxonomy): Eukaryota > Viridiplantae > Streptophyta > Magnoliopsida > Poales > Poaceae > Triticum > Triticum dicoccoides. Next base: position 423,692,856 of record NC_041385.1, read on the forward strand.
GTGGGGATGAGGAGGTGTAGGCTGATGATGGCAACAGATGGTGGTGGCTGAGGATGACGTAGCGGCAGTGGTGGCTGACGATGGGCAAGAGATGGTGGTGGCTGAGGATGACATAGCGATGGTGCTGCCTAAAGGTGCCCTCCCGATGGTGGTGGTGCCTGACAATGACCTCGCGATCGTGGTGGCCTCGGCGATCCCACAGCCGGGCGACATGACCATGCCAATTGTGGTAGAAGAGTACATCCCACTGCCTCCACCGCCTCGCCGCTCTTGGCGCATCGGGATGAGGAAGTAGAAGGAGAAGAAGAATGAGAAGTGAACTATGTCCGGTATGTCAGATCTCCAGAATGATCTATATATACTTAGCTTTGTTTCCTCCGAAATGACATAAGTTAGCTCTAATATGCTAAGTTATCTATAATATGCTTAGTTTCCTAGGTTTGCTCACTAATGACATATACACTTGGCTTACTTGTGTAAAAAATGGCATAATTATGCTTAGTTAACTAAAAAATGGCATAATTAGTTAAGTTAGCTCCAAAATGACCCATTTAACCTAGGTTAGCTTCAATATGATCCATTTGAGCTAGTTAGCTCCAAAATGACCAAGTTTACCTAGGTTAGCTCCAATTTGATCCATTTTAGCTAGCTTAGCTCCAAAATGACCTACTTTACCTAGGTTAGCTCCAAAATGACCAAGTTTACCTAGGTTTGCTCCAATATGATCCATTTTAGCTAGGTTAGCTCCAAAATGATCAAGTTTACCTAGGTTAGCTCCAATATGATCCATTTGAGCTAGGTTAGCTCCAAAATGATCAAGTTTACCTAGGTTAGCTCCAATATGATCCATTTTAGCTAGGTTAGCTCCAAAATGACCTAGTTTACCTAGGTTAGCTCCAATATGATCCATTTTAGCTAGGTTAGCTCCAAAATGACCTAGTTTACCTAGGTTAGCTCCAAAATGACCAAGTTTACCTAGGTTATCTCCAAAATGACCTAGTTTACCTAGGTTAGCTCCAAAATGACCAAGTTTACCTAAATTACCTCCAAAATGACCTAGTTTACCTAGGTTAGCTCCAATATGACCAAGATGGCCTAATATGCTTAGTTCACTCAAAGATGGCATAATTAGCTAGGTTAGCTCCATTTTACCTAAGTATATATATGTTTACTTCTTATTCCAGTCTTCTTCTTCTTCTTCTTCTTCATTTTCTTCTTCTTCATGTTCTTCTTCTTATTCTAACTTTCTTGTTTCCCATTTTGTAGATCTCATTTAATTCACGGAAGCTTGCGTGGATGGAGTGCTTCTTTTCCCTTTCTGCTTTTATTTTGTATCGATGAACTTGCATGGATGGAACTTGTTATATGGATGGTGGATAACAGTGTTGGATGAACAATGTGAAACTTTTGTAATATGTATGGATGGAACTATGTACGTGTTTGTTATGTATGTGTGTATATGATGAAACTTGTGTGTTGGATATTTCTTTTGTGAAATTTGTGTGTTGAAACTTGCATTGTGTGTTCAAATTGAATGAATTTAAGAAAAAACAGAAAAACTGGTTCTATACAGAATCTTTGCCGTCCGCCAGCGAACGGCAAAGCATTTTGCCATCAGCCAGCGGACGGCAAAGATGCCACGTGGCAGCTCCCTATTCAACCTGGGGCTGTCCTATTTGGTTACTTTGTCGTCCGCCAGCTGACGGCAAAGCTCACAGTTAGCCCCCTAACGGCCGGACGTTGTCACGTGTGCCGTCCAGGACCATTGCCGTCAGCCGGTTGACGACAAAGATCGTTTCATCTTTGCCGTCCGCCAGCTGACGGCAAAGAAGCCGTTGTCGTAGCCCATTCAGCCGGACCTGTTGCCGTCAGCTGACGGACGGCAAAGGTCTTTGCCGTCCGACATCCGTTCCATTGCCGTCCGCCGTGGCGGACGGCAAAGAAGTTGATTCCAGTAGTGTGTTATTCTGCGGCGACGGCAGCCTCACACAGTAGCCGAACCAGTGAACCCTCGTACTCCTCTCCGCGTGGGCATCCACTGTCGCGTCTTCCCCGGCTCCGCGTTGTCCCCTTCCTAGGCCTCGCCGTCGTCCACCGCCCTGGTGCTCTCAGTGCGACGTGGTCAACGTGGTCAAGGAATGACTTCCATCGGACGTGGACTATACGTGGAGAGGCTGACAGCTGGGTCCATGGCCGCAGCAAGGAAGTGCCTCCTTATTATGCGGAAAATAATGATTCCTCCACCTGACTGCAGGGACCCACCAGACGGGCCATCATATTTCGTGAAAAAAAACGCTTCCACCCTGACTGCTGGGACCTATCAGCTACATCATCGCATGCAAGGAAGTGAGTCCATATTATGGGCAAAAGAAATGATTCAACTCCTGACTGTTGGGACCCACCACCTACATTTTCACACGCAAGGAAGTGCGTCCAGGCAAAAAAAAAACGATTTTCCCCCCAACTGCTGGGACCCACCAGCTACATCTTCGCACGCAAGGAAGTGCCTGACAGTTGGGACCCACCTGGTCGAAGCGTACGTAGCGTTGTCATTCTGGTCGCGAACGTGTACGTACATACTGGTCGATGTAGAGGCGCACGCGTGTAGTTGTAGAGGCGCGCACGTAGCATGTACACGTATGCACAGCGGCCAGTGTGCAAAAAAGAAAATATGGCCACGTACGTACATACGGGCGGGGTCTCGAACGCCTACTCGTGCATATGTACGGCCAGGGCTCGTGTACATGGCTAGGTTGGAACGGAGAAACAACGTCGTCGTCGTGTTCATGGGGAGCCAACCGGCTGGGTCGAAATGGAATGCGTCGTCGTGTTCATCAGGAGGGCTTGGACGGAACAGGCGAGGAAACGGCCTTGTGTTCGACCGGCCACATTCGAAACGGGATCCTGTTCATTGGAAGGGGTCTGGCGTACCGCAAAATAGAGGAAACAGACTTGTGTTGGACCTCCTACGGTTGAAATGGGTCTTGTTGATCGGGAGGGGTGTGGCGTACCGCAAAGCGGAGGAAACGGACTTGTGTTGGAGCGCTACGGTCGAAACAGGGGTCCTGTTCATCGGGAGGGGTGTGGCGTACCGCAAAACGGGACTCCATGGGATACTGTTCATCTCCATCTTCGACCTCTTCCAGCCTCCACGGGCTACTGTTCATCCACCGTCGACCTCCTCCAGCCTCCACCTACGACTGTTCATCCACGGGGCTCCTGTTCATCCAGCCTCCACCGCGTGCTACTCCACCGACTACTGTTCAACCACCCCTCTCCACGGGCTCCTGTTCAACCACCCCTCCATGGGATACTGTTCATCCACCCCTCCAACATCTACTGTTCATCCAGCCCTCCACAGGGTCGTCCTGTTCATCCAGCCCTCCACGGGGTCCTGTTCATCCAGCCCTAACCGGCTCGATCGATCGGGGTCCTATTCATCCAGAGGCAACACCATGGGGTCCTGTTCATTGACCCCCACCGCTCATTGTTCATCCAACCCCCCCTGCAACGCTCACTGTTCATGCAAAGGCAACATCGATCGGCTTCAGTTAGCAGCAGTAGGGAAGGAATCGCTCGATCGGGCTTAGTTAATAGTCATCGATCGATCGCTCGGGTTCAGTAACGCGTAGCCTGCAGTGCAATCGCTCGGGTTCAGTTAGAGCCCAACGCCTCGCTCGGGTTCAGTTAGAGCCCAGCGCCTCGCACACGCGTGTACGTGTATGAGAGAAACGCGCATCGCTCGGCCCCCGACCACCCACCGTAACCGGGAACTCGTCGAAATTTTCCTCGCCCTTGCTTCTACCATGGTTTTTTCCATCATCGACGGCCCAAAGAATGTCATGCAGTTGCGTTTCCGGCCCACCCAGGACGAAAAGCCCATTTTCTACCATGATTTTTTTCATAGAAGTAGGAGCCCACCACATCTATGATGATACCAGGTTTTATCACAATTACCGTCATGGAAGTGTCATAAGTATGACAGGAAAAAAATTCGTTCGACCCAAAATTTCACGGATGTGTCTTTTTTTGTAGTTTTACGGCCCATTACTGGCCTTTTCTGCTCGTGGGCCAAATTCAGCCCATGGTTACAATCGGCCCATTTGCGGCCGGTTAATCTGTTGGGCCATTTTCATAGCATCAATAAATACGCCCGATTAATGATGGCCCGTTATTGTCGGCCCATGAACGGACGATTCCAAATCTAGCCTGTTTACGGCCCATAATGTGGTCTGTTATTGGCCCATGTTTGGCCGATCGATCATACGGCCCGTAGAAGGCCCATTGATGCTGGCCCGTAGAAGGCCCATTGATGCTACGGCCCGTAGAAGGCCCATTGTTTCTACGGCCCTTAGAAGGCCCATTGTTTCTATGACCCGTAGGAGGCCCATGGTAACTACAGTAAATATGTAGCCCATGGTTATTGTGGCCTAGTTTTAAAAATTAGGTTATTGTGGCCACTAGCAAACCGTGGAAAAAGAACTGCATTGACTACAAGCAAACAAATAAACAAGACAACAAGGAAATAAATAAGGAAGCAACTTACGCTAGGCTATGATACGTCTCCAACGTATCTACTTTTCCAAACACTTTTGCCCTTGTTTTGGACTCTAACTTGCATGATTTGAATGAAACTAACCCGGGCTGACGTTGTTATCAGCAGAACTGCCAAGGTGTTATTTATTGTGCAGAAAACAAAAGTTCTCGGAATGACCTGAAAATCCACGGAGATGACTTTTGGAAAATATAAAAAATACTGGTGAAAGAATTAAGGCCAGGGGGCCCACACCCTGTCCACGAGGGTGGGGGCGTGCCCCCTCCCCCTGGCGCGCCCCCTGTCTCGTGGGCCCCCTGATGCTCCACCGACCTCAACTCCAACTCTATATATTCCGTTTCGCGGAGAAAAAAATCAGAGAGAAAGTTTCATCGCGTTTTACGATACAGAGCCGCCGCCAAGCCCTAATCTCTCTCGGGAGGGTTGATCTGGAGTCTATTCGGTGCTCCGGAGAGGGGGATTCATCGTCGTCGTCATCATCAACTATCCTCCATCAACAATTTCATGATGCTCACCACCGTGCGTGAGTAATTCCATCGTAGGCTTGCTGGACGGTGATGGGTTGGATGAAATTCACCATGTAATCAACTTAGTCTTGTTAGGGTTTGATCCCTATTATCCACTATGTTCTGAGATTGATGTTGCTATGACTTTGCCATGCTTAATGCTTGTCACTAGGGCCCGAGTGCCATGATTTCAGATCTGAACCTATTATGTTGTCATGAATATATGTGAATTCTTGATCCTATCTTGCAAGTCTATAGTCACCTACTATGTGTTATGATCCGGCAACCCCAAAGTGACGATAATCGGGACCACTCCCGGTGATGACCATAGTTTGAGGAGTTCATGTATTCACTATGTGCTAATGCTTTGTTCCGGTTCTCTATTAAAAGGAGGCCTTAATATCCCTTAGTTTCCAATAGGACCCCGCTGCCACGGGAGGGTAGGACAAAAGATTTCATGCAAGTTCTTTTCCATAAGCACGTATGACTATAATCGGAATACATGCCTACATTACATTGATGAACTGGAGCTAGTTCTGTGTCACCCTATGTTATAACTATTACATGAGGAATCGCATCTGACATTATTATCCATTACTGATCCAATGCCTACGAGCTTTTCACATATTGTGCTTTGCTTATTTACTTTTCCGTTGCTACTGTTACAATCACTACAAAACTGCTATCATTACTTTTGCCATTGTTACCATTACTATCATACTACTTTGCTACTAAATACTTTGCTGTAGATACTAAGTTATCCAGGTGTGGTTGAATTGACAACTCAACTGCTAATACTTGAGAATATTCTTTGGCTCCCCTCGTGTCGAATCAATAAATTTGGGTTGAATACTCTACCCTCGAGAACTGTTGCGATCCCCTATACTTGTGGGTTATCAAGACTATTTTCTGGTGCCGTTGCCGGGGAGCATAGCTCTATTCTTTGAGTCATTTGGGATTTATATCTGCTGATCACTATGAAGAACTTGAAAGACGCAAGAACTAAGATTTTTCCCTCAACTACGAGGAGAGGTAAGGAACTGCCATCTAGCTCTGCACTAGATTCTCCTTCTGTTATGAGTAGCTTGCGACACCTAAACCTGCTACTGCAATGAATTCTGATATGTCGCATGTTATTGATGATGCCACTTCTGCTATGCATGATACTTATGATGAAACTACTTCTATGCTTGATACTACTGTGCCATTAGGTGAATATCTTGATGAACAACTTGCTAGGGTTTGAGAGAATGAAATTATTGAAGATGAAATTATTGATGATAGTGATGATGAAGGTTCTCCCCCTAAATATGAATTGCCCGTTGTTCCTGAGGGTTATGTTATGAATGAAGATACTGCTAGAGATATTTTGGCTTGCAATGATAGATCTGATCTTAAGAAATTACTAGCTAAACTTAAACAAAAAACTTTGAATGCTAGAATGAAATATGACCCTGCTTTTGCTACTTCACCTATCTTTGTTACTGATAAGGATTATGAATTCTCTATTGATCCTGAGATAATTACTTTGGTTGAATCTGATCCTTTTTATGGCAATGAATCTGAAACTGTTGTGGCACATCTTTCCAAGTTAAATGATATAGCCACCCTGTTTACCAATGATGAGAAGTCTCGCTATTATTATATCCTTAAGATATTTCCATTCTCATTAAAGGGTGATGCTAAAACTTGGTTTAATTCTCTTGATCCTGGTTGTGCGCGTAGTCCCCAGGATATGATTTATCACTTATCTGCTAAATATTTCCCTGCTCATAAGAAACAAGCTGCCTTGCGGGGAATATATAATTTTGCGCAAATCGAAGAAGAGAGTCTCCCACAAGCTTGGGGGAGGCTTCTCCGGTTACTTAATGCTTTGCCTGATCATCCTCTTCTTAAGAAAAATGAAATACTTGATATCTTTTATAATGGACTAACCGATGCTTCCAAGGACCACTTGGATAGTTGTGCTGGTTGTGTTTTCAGGGAGAGAACAGTCGACCAAGCTGAATTGTTATTGAATAATATGTCGACTAATGAAAATAATTGGACTCTTCCAGAGCCAATTCTTGAGCCAATTGAGCCAACTCCTAAGCCTATTCCTAAACAAACTCCGAAGAAAAGGGGTGTTCTATTTCTCAGTCCTAAAGATATGCAAGAGGCAAAGAAATCAATGAAAGAAAAAGGTATTAAAGATGAAGATGTTAAGAATTTACCTCCTATTGAAGAAATACATGGTCTTAATTTAGCACCTATCGAAGAAACACATTGTCTTGATAACCCGACACAGGTAGTAAAGGTAAATTCTATTTATAGATATGATAAAGTTGAAATCCCGTCTACTAAATTTCATAGCCAATGCTTAGATGAATTTGATGACTTTATGGCTAGACAAGAAAGTTTTAATGCTTATGTTGGTGGAGAATTAAAGAATAATGCTTTCGAGATAGGACGCTTGAGTGATTGTATGGCTAGAGTTAAAGGTGAACTTAAACTCATTAGCAAATATGCTTCTATGGTTACCACTAAAGCAGAGCAAGTACTTAAAGCTCAAAGTGATTTGCTCGATGAATTAAATAATAGACATGATTTTGATGTTAGAGTGGCTACTAGAACGGGTAAAATGACTCAGGAACCTTTGTATCCTGATGGCCACCCGAAGAGAATCGAGCAGGATTCTCAGAGAAATAATTTAGATGCACCTAGTCCTCCTAAAAAGAAGAAAAAGAAAAATGATAGGACTTTGCATGCTTCTAGTGAACCTGTTGTAGACACATCTGGGAATCCCAATAATATTTCTATTTCTGATGTTGAAACACAATCAGGTGATGAACATGAACCTAGTGATAATGCTAATGATAATGTTCATGTTGATGCTCAACCTAGCAATAATAATGATGCAGTGATTGAACCTGTTGTTGATCTTGATAACCCACAATCAAACAATCAGCGTTATGATAAGAGAGACTTTGTTGCTAGGAAGCACGGTAAAGAAAGAGAACCATGGGTTTAGAAACCCATGCCTTTTCCTCCTAAACCATCCAAGACAAAGGATGATGAGGATTTTGAGCGCTTTGCTGAAATGATTAGACCTATCTTCTTATGTATGCGCTTAACTGATATGCTTAAATTAAATCCTTATGCTAAATACATGAAGGATATTATTACAAATAAAAGAAAGATACCGGAAGCTGAAATTTCCACCATGCTTGCTAATTATACTTTTAAAAATGGAATACCAAAGAAACTTGGAGATCCAGGGGTACCAACTATACCTTGCTCCATTAAAAGAAATTATGTTAAAACAACTTTATGTGATCTTGGAGCCGGTGTTAGTGTTATGCCTCTCTCTTTATATCGTAGACTTGAATTGAATAAGTTGACACCTACTAAAATATCTTTGCAAATGGCCGATAAATCAACTGCTATACCTGTCGGTATTTGTGAGGATGAGCCAATTGTGGTTGCAAATGTCATTATCTTAATGGACTTTGTTATTCTTGATATTCCCGAGGACGATAGTATGTCGATTATCCTTGGTAGACCCTTTTTGAATACTGCAGGAGCTGTTATTGATTGCAACAAAGGCAATATCACTTTTCATGTTAATGGTAATGAGCATACGTTACACCTTCCGAGGAAACAACCTCAAGTTCATAGCATCAATTCTATTGGAAAGGTTCCAACTATCATTATTGGAGGTGTTGAATTTCCTCTTCCTACTGTCAAGAAAAAGTATGATATTCTTATTATTGGGGATGTTGATATCCCCGCTAAGGTAACCTAGTGTTATTCGAAATTTCTCCGGTTCCATGTTATTTGGAATGAGTTTGTTAACAAGACTTGAGCAACCTTGTTAGTGGATTCCTTTTGATGATCATGAGATCGATGAAACTAGGAGGCACAACCTTCTGTACCCTCTTTTTACTTTATGATATCTAGAATAAATAAAGCAAAAATAGTATTGTCTGTCTATTTTCTGAATTATCCGTGCAATAAAAAAATATCCTGAAAATAAAAGTGCTCCAAATGCTCTGCAAATTTAGTATGTTTTTATGGAATATTTGAGGATTTTAGGCACTGAGAACACAGCAAGGGGGCAAGCACCTGGCCACGAGGGTGGAGGGCGCGCCCCCCTGTCTTGTAGGCCCACGGTGGCCACCCTTCACTTAGTCCTGCACCCACACACTCCATATTCCTCCCCAAAAAATCCCCATCCAGCTCAAGAACGAGTTCTAGCTCATTTTGCAGCGATTTTCGATCTCCTTGCTCAAAGCTCCATTCACAAAACTACTTTGGGAGATTGTTGCTTGGTATGTGACTCCTCCATTGGTCCAATTAGTTTTTGTTCTAGTGCTTTATTCATTGCAAATTTTTGCTGCATAGGTGACCCTATTCTTGAGCTTGCATGTCAAATTTATGAGGTCCCAAGTAATTCTAATGCATGATATAGGCTCTAGGCACTTGTGGGAGTAGTTGCTATCAATCTTGTTTAGTTTGATTCACTCTTATTTTGAAGTTACTAAAAATTTCAGAAATTTTTCAGAGGAAGAAATATGTCCAGGAAAATGTACCAAGGTGGTTCCTCTACAAAGAGAGGACCCAGGCGTGCTATGCGTGAGCAAGACGATGAACCACCAAGGGACGCTGAGGTGTGGTCTTGTGAATGGCCATCAGAAGAGTTTATGGTCAATGCAGGCATCAAGGATGAATTTGACGCATGTGTGCATAATGCTGAGCTTGAGGACTTCATACAAGATAAGTGTCCTCAGTACTACCAATTGACTGATTCATTTGTGAAAAGATTTAAATATACATCTTCGCGTAATTCTCGGAATTTCCTATTTGATATTTATGATCAATCTTATACCATGGACCTAGAAGATTTTACTACTGCTTGCAAACTCCCACTGTGGGGTAATGTTAATGAACCCCACAAATCTGAATATAAAGATTTTCTAGCTAGTATAACTGTGGGAGAATCTAGGGATATAGCACAAGCTACCATAGGGAGTATTCATTTTCCTGCTATACATTATTTTGCTCTCTTCATTGGTAGATGCATTAACGGTAAAGATGAAGCATGCCACATGTGTGTCCCTAATCTTTGTGTCCTCGAGAGTGCTGTATTAGGTAATAAAGATTACAACTTGGGGGCAATAGTTGCACGTAGGTTGCATAATAATGGTATATTTGGAGATTTATTTGGAGGAATTTATGCGACCCGTGTTGCTAATTATCTTGGTATATCTCCACGTGAGTGTGATATAGAGTTGCCTGCTGCTTATTTAGATTTTGACGCTATGGTGAGGCACCGTTTTCTTGTGACGAATGAACAATTCCTCCAGTATCGACTAATCTTTGACAGACGTCGCGCTTTCCATGTTACTCTCCCTGCTCCTTCCCTTTTTGATTACTAGGCAAAACGAAGATATGTTGTTACCAGGGAGGAGGTAGGCGAACACGAGAGGAGAGCGGAAGCATCTCGACAACATGCCGCAGCTCAGGATGCATTGGCTGCTACATATCAGTACGACCCCGGTTATAACTTCGTATATCAGCCAGGCTACCCCTGGCATTAGACCAACTTAGGCCAAAAGCCTAAGCTTGGGGGAATTCCAGCTTAGTCCAATGCACGTGCACTATTATTATTATACACATCGTTCGGTCGTGCAAGTGAAAGGCAATAATGACGATATATGATGGACTGATTGAGATGAGAGAAGCTGGTATGAACTCGACCTCCCTTGTTTTTGTGAATATGATGAGTTCATCATTCCTGATTCAGCCTATTATGAATAAACATGTTTGCAATGACATTTAGAGATTATAGTTGTTTATGCCATGCTTAATTAGCTGGGAGCTTATAATGGTTTACCTTGCGTGCCAACATGCTATTAAAATGGTTATGATGTGGTATGATGGGATGGTATCCTCCTTTGAATGACTCGAGTGACTCGACTTGGCACATGTTCACGCATGTAGTTGAAACAAATCAACATATCCTTCACGATATTTACGTTCATGGTGGATTATATCCTACTCATGTTTGCACTCAGTGTTGATTAATTTTAATGGATGACCATTACTGTTGTCGCTCTCTCAGTTGGCCACTTCCCAGCCTTTTGCTAGCCTTCACCTGTACTAAGCGGGAATACTGCTTGTGCATCCAAACTCCATAAACCCCGAAGTTATTCCATATGACTCCACCATACCTTCCTATATGCGGTATCTACCTACCGTTGCAAGTAAATTTGTATGTGCCAAACTCCAAACCTTCAAATGAAATTATGTTTTGTATGCTCGAGCAGCTCATGTTTCAACTAGGGCTATCTGTATCTTCCATGCTAGGTGGGTCATTCTCAAGGGGAGTGGACTCCACTCCTCATTCACGAGAAAATGGCTGGTAACTGGGATGCACAATCCCATGATCAAAAAGATCAAAGCAAATCAAAATAATTAAAACAAAACTCCCCCAGGACTGTTGTTGGTATGGACGGTACCCCGTTGTTTTAGATGGTCGTGGAGTGTGCTTGTTGGTAGTGGGGGAGTATAAACTTTTACCATTCTGTTTGGGAATCGCCTATAATGTGTGTAGCATGGAAGATATTGCCATCTCATAGTTGTTGCGTTGACAGTGAAAGTATACCGCTCAAAATGTTATTCATCTCTATTTTAAAATCGAGCTCTGGCACCTCTACAAATCCCTGCTTCCCTCTGCGACGGGCCTATCTATTTACATTTATGTTGAGTCATCACCTTCTTATTAAAAAGCACCCGCTGGAGAGCACACTATCATTTGCATGTATTATTATTAGTTTATATTGGGTATGACTTGACTGGATCTCTTTTACCATGAATTACAATGTCTAGTCAGTCCTTGATCTTTAAAGGCGCTCTGCATTTATGTTTTGCGGTCTCAGAAAGGGCTAGCGAGATACCATCTTGTTATATCATATTATGATTGTTTTGAGAAAGTGTTGTCATCCAAGATTTATTATTATTGCTCGCTAGTTGATTATGCCAATGATATGAGTAAACATGAGACCTAAGTGTTATTGTGAATATGGTTAGTTCATAATCTTTGCAGAAAACTTGAATGATGGCTTTACATATTTACAACAACAAGAGCAAATAGAGTTTGTAAAAGTTTTTCTTTATCACTTTCAGTTTATCAACTGAATTGCTTGAGGACAAGCAAAGGTTTAAGCTTGGGGGAGTTGATACGTCTCCAACGTATCTATTGGGGAACGTAGTAATTTCAAAAAAATCCTATGCACACGCAAGATCATGGTCATGCATAGCAACGAGAGGGGAGAGTATGTCCACATACCCTCGTAGACCGAAAGCGGAAGCGTTAGAACAACGCGGTTGATGTAGTCATACGTCTTCATGGCCCGACCGATCAAGCACCAAAACTACGGCACCTCCGAATTCTATCACACGTTCAGCTCGATGACGTCCCTCGAACTCCAATCCAGCCGAGTGTTGAGGGAGAGTTCCGTCAGCATGACGGCGTGGTGACGATCTTGATGTTCTACCATCGCAGGGCTTCGCCTAAGCACCGCTACAATATTATCGAGGAGGACTATGGTGGAGGGGGGCACCGCACACGGCTAAGAGATCAAGAGATCAATTGTTGTGTCTAGAGGTGCCCCCTACCCCTGTATATAAAGGAGCAAGGGGGAAGGGGGCGGCAGGCCTAGGAGGGTGCGCGCCATTGGGAGTCCTACTCCCACCGGGAGTAGGACTCCCTCCTTCCTTGTTGGACTAGGAGAGGGGGAAGGAAAGGGAGAGGAGGAGAAGGAAAGAGGGGGGCCGGCACCCCTTGCCCGAAACCAATTCGGTTAGGGCCTTGGGGGGGTGCGCCCCACACTCCCCTTGCTGTCCTCTATTTCCACTAAGGCCCATGTAGGCCCATTAAGCCCCCGGGGGGTTCTGGTAACCTCCCGATGCTCCGGTAAAATCCCGATTTCACCCGGAACACTTCAGATATCCAAATATAGGCTTTCAATATATCAATCTTCATGTCTCGACCATTTCGAGACTCCTCGTCATGTCCGTAATCACATCAGGGACTCCGAACAAACTTCGGTACATCAAAACTCATAAATTCATAATATAATTGTCATCAAAACCTTAAGCATGCGGACCCTACGGGTTTGAGAACTATGTAGACATGACCGAGAAACGTTTCCGGTCAATAACCAATAGCGGAACCTGGATGCTCATATTGGCTCCTACATATTCTACGAAGATCTTTATTGGTCCAACCGCATAACAACATACGTTGTTCCCTTTGTCATCGGTATGTTACTTGCCCGAGATTTGATCATCGGTATCTCAATACCTAGTTCAATCTCGTTACCGGCAAGTCTCTTTACTCGTAATGTAATGCATCATTCCATAACTAACTCATTAGCTACATTGATTGCAAGGCTTATAGTGATGTGCATTACCGAGAGGGCCCAGAGATACCTCTCTGAGAATCGGAGTGACAAAACCTAATCTCGAAATACACCAACTCAACATGTAGCTTTGGAGACACCTGTAGAGCTCCTTTATAATCACCCAGTTACGTTGTGACATTTGGTAACACACAAAGTGTTCCTTCGATAAACGGGAGTTGCATAATCTCATAGTTGTAGGAACATGTATAAGTCATGAAGAAAGCAATAGCAACATATTAAACGATCAAGTGCTAAGCTAACGGAATGGGTCATGTCAATCACATCATTCTACTAATGATGTGATCCCGTTAATCAAATGACAACTCATGTCTATGGTTAGGAAACATAACCATCTTTGATTAATGAGCTAGTCAAGTAGAGGCATACTAGTGACATTAAGTTTGTCTATGTATTCACACATGTATCATGTTTCCGGTTAATACAATTCTAGCATGAATAATAAACATTTATCATGATATAAGGAAATAAATAATAATTTTATTATTGCCTCTAGGGCATATTTCCTTCAGTCTCCCACTTGCACTAGAGTCAATAATCTTGATTACATAGTAATGATTCTAACACCCATGGAGCCTTGGTGCGGATCATGGTTTGCTCGTGGAAGAGGCTTAGTCAACGGGTCTGCAACATTCAGATCCATATGTATCTTGCAAATCTCTATGTCTCCCACCTGGAGACTTGGTCCTAGATGGAATTGAAGTGTCTTTTGATGTGCTTGGTCCTCTTGTGAAATCTGGATTCCTTTGCCAAGGCAATTGCACCAGTATTGTCACAGAAGATCTTCATTGGTCCCGATGCACTAGGTATGACACCTAGATTGGAAATGAACTCCTCATCCAGACTCCTTCATTTGCTACTTCCGAAGCAGCTATGTACTCCGCTTTGCATGTAGATCCCGCCACGACGCTTTGTTTAGAACTGCACCAACTGACAGCTCCACCATTCAATATAAACACGTATCCGGTTTGCGATTTAGAATCGTCCGGATCAGTGTCAAAGCTTGCATCGACGTAACCATTTACAACTAGCTCTTTGTCACCTCCATAAACGAGAAACATATCCTTAGTCCTTTTCAGGTATTTCAGGATATTCTTGACCGCTGTCCAGTGATCCACTCGTGGATTACTTTGGTACCTCCCTGCTAAACTTATTGCTAAGCATACATCAGGTCTGGTACACAGCATTGCATACATGATAGAGCCTATGGCTGAAGCATAGGGAACATCTTTCATTTTCTCTCTATCTTCTGCTGTGGTCGGGCATTGAATCCGACTCAACTTCACACCTTGTAATACAGGCAAGAACCCTTTCTTTGCCTGATCCATTTTGAACCTTTTCAAAACTTTATCCAGGTATGTGCTTTGTGAATGTCCAATTAAGCGTCTTGATCTATCTCTATAGATCTTGATGCCCAATATGTAAGCAGCTTCACCGAGGTCTTTCATCGAAAAACTTTTATTCAAGTATCCCTTTATGCTATCCAGAAATTCTATATCATTTCCAATTAATAATATGTCGTCTACATATAATATCAGAAATGCTACAAAGCTCCCACTCACTTTCTTGTAAATACAGGCTTCTCCAAAAGTCTGTATAAAACCATATGCTTTGATCACACTATCAAAGCATTTATTCCAACTCCGAGAGGCTTGCACCAGTCCATAAATGGATCGCTGGAGCTTGCACACTTTGTTAGCACCTTTTGGATCGACAAAACCTTTTGGTTGTATCATATACAACTCTTCTTCCAGAAATCCATTTAGGAATGCAGTTTTGACATCCATTTTCCATATTTCATAATCATAAAATGCGGCAATTGCTAACATGATTCGGACAGACTTAAGCATCGCTACGGGTGAGAAAGTCTCATCGTAGTCAACCCTTTGAACTTGTCGAAAACCTTTCGCAACAAGTCGAGCATTGTAGACAGTTACATTACCATCAGCATCAGTCTTCTTCTTGAAGATCCATTTATTCTTGATGGCTTGCCGATCATTGGGCAAGTCAACCAAAGTCCATACTTTGTTCTCATACATGGATCCCATCTCAGATTTCATGGCCTCAAGCCATTTTGCGGAATCTGGGCTCATCATCGCTTCCTCATAGTTCGTAGGTTCGCCATGGTCAAGTAACATGACTTCCAGAATAGGATTACCGTACCACTCTGGTGCGGATCTTACTCATGATCAATATCATTAGCTTCCTCACTGATTGGTGTAGTCGTCACAAGAACCGGTTTCTGTGATGAACTATTTTCCAATAAGGGAGCAGGTACAGTTACCTCATCAAGTTCTAGTTTCCTCCACTTACTTCTTTCGATAGAAACTCTTTTTCTAGAAAGGCTCCGAATTTGGCAACAAAAGTCTTGCCTTCAGATCTGTGATAGAAGGTGTACCCAATAGTCTCTTCTGGGTATCCTAGGAAGACACATTTTTCCGATTTGGGTTCGAGCTTATCTGGTTGAAGTTTCTTCACATAAGCATCGCAGCCCCAAATTTTAAGAAACGACAACTTTGGTTTCTTGCCAAACCACAGTTCTTAAGGCATCATCTCAACGGATTTTGATGGTGCCCTATTTAATGTGAATGCGGCCGTCTCTAAAGCACAACCCAAAAACGATAGCGGTAAATCAGTAAGAGACATCATAGATCGCACCATATCTAGTAAAGTACGATTACGACGTTCGGACACACCATTTCGTTGTGGTGTTCCGGGTGGCGTGACTTGCGAAACTATTCCGCATTGTTTCAGATGTAAACCAAACTCATAACTCAAATATTCTCCTCCACGATCAGATCGTAGAAACTTTATTTTCTTGTTACGATGATTTTTCACTTCACTTGGAAATTCTTTGAACTTTTCAAATGTTTCAGACTTATGTTTCATTAAGTAGATATACCCATATCTGCTCAAATCATCTGTGAAGGTGAGAAAATAACGATATCCGCCGCGAGCTTCAACATTCATTGGACCACATACATCAGTATGTATGATTTCCAACAAGTCTGTTGCTCGCTCCATAGTTCCGAAGAATGGCGTTTTAGTCATCTTGCCCATGAGGCACGGTTCGCAAGTACCAAGTGATTCATAATCAAGTGATTCCAGAAGTCCGTCAGTATGGAGTTTCTTCATGCAGTTTACACCAATATGACCTAAACGGCAGTGCCACAAATAAGTTGCACTATCATTATGAACTCTTCATCTTTTGGTTTCAACATTATGAATATGTGTATCACTACTATCGAGATTTAATAAAAATAGACCACTCTTCAAGGGTGCATGACCAAAGATATTACTCATATAAATAGAACAACCATTATTCTCTAATTTAAATGAATAACCGTCTCGCATCAAACAAGATCCAGATATAATGTTCATGCTTAACATCGGCACCAAGTAACAATTATTCAGGTCTAAAACTAATCCCGAAGGTAGATGTAGAGGTAGCGTGCCGACCGCGATCACAACTTTGGAACCATTTCCCACATGCATTGTCACCTTGTCCTGAGCCAATCTTCGCTTAATCCATAGTCCCTGTTTCGGGTTGCAAATATTAGCAACAGAACCAGTATCAAATACCCAGGTGCTATTGCGAGCATTAGTAAGGTACACATCAATAACATGTATATCACATATACCTTTGTTCACCTTGCCATCCTTCTTATCCGCCAAATACTTGGGGCAATTCCGCTTCTAGTGTCCAGTCTGCTTGCAGTAGAAGCACTCAGTCTCAGGCTTAGGTCCAGATTTGGGTTTCTTCTCTTGAGCAGCAACTTGTTTGTTGTTCTTCTTGAAGTTCCCCTTCTTCTTCCCTTTACCCTTTTTCTTGAAACTGGTGGTCTTGTTGACCATCAACACTTGATCCTCCTTCTTGATTTCTACCTCCGCAACTTTTAGCATTGCGAAGAGCTCGGGAATAGTCTTGTCCATCCCTTGCATATTATAGTTCATCACAAAGCTCTTGTAGCTTGGTGGCAGTGATTAAAGAATTCTGTCAATGACACTATCATCAGGAAGATTAACTCCCAGTTGAATCAAGTTATTATTATACCCAGACATTTTGAGTATATGTTCACTGACATAACTATTCTCTTCCATCTTGCAGCTATAGAACTTATTGGAGACTTCATATCTCTCAATCCAGGCATTCGCTTGAAATATTAACTTCAACTCCTGGAACATCTCATATGCTCCATGACGTTCAAAATGTCGTTGAAGTCCCGGTTCTAAGCCGTAAAGCATGGCACACTGAACTATCGAGTAGTCATCAGCTTTGCTCTGCCAGACGTTCTTAACATCGTCAGTTGCATTTGCAGCAGGCCTGGCACCCAGCGGTGCTTCTAGGACGTAATTCTTCTGTGCAGCAATGAGGTTAATCCTCAAATTACGAACCCAGTCCGTGTAGTTTCTACCATCATCTTTCAACTTAGCTTTCTCAAGGAACGCATTAAAATTCAACGGAACAACAGCACGAGCCATCTATCTACAACAAACATAGACAAGCAAAATACTATCAGGTACTAAGTTCATGATAAATTTAAGTTCAATTAATCATATTACTAAAGAACTCCCACTTAGACAGACATATTTCTAGTCATCTAAGTGATCACGTGCTCCAAATCAACTAAACCATGTCCGATCATCACGTGAGTGGAGTAGTTTTTTCGGTCTCCGTGTTCCGAGGCCATATCTATATATGCTAGGCTCGTCAAGTTTAACCTGAATATTTTGCGTGTGCAACTGTTTTGCACCCGTTGTATTTGAACGTAGAGCCTATCACACCCGATCATCACGTGGTGTCTCAGCACGAAGAACTTTCGCAACGGTGCATACTCAGGGAGAACACTTCTTGATAATTAGTGAGAGATCATCTTATAATGCTACCGTCAATCAAAGCAAAATAAGATGCATAAAAAATAAACATGACATGCAATCAATATAAGTGATATGATATGGCCATCATCATTTTGTGCTTGTGATTTCCATCTCCGAAGCACCGTCGTGATCACCATCGTCACCGGCGCGACACCTTGATCTCCATTGTAGCATCGTTGTCGTTACACCATCTATTGCTTCTCCGACTATCGCTACCGCCTAGTGATAAAGTAAAGCAATTACAGGGCGCTTGCATTTCATACAATAAAGCGACAACCATATGGCTTCTGCCAGTTGCCGATAACTCGGTTACAAAACATGATCATCTCATACAATAAAATATAGCATCACATCTTGACCATATCACATCACAACATGCCCTGCAAAAACAAGTTAGATGTCCTCTACTTTGTTGTTGCAAATTTTACGTGGCTACTATGGGCTGAGCAAGAACCGTTCTTACCTACACATCAAAACCACAACGATAGTTCGTCAAGTTAGTGATTTTTTAACCTTCGCAAGGACCGGGCATAGCAACACTCGGATCGACTAAAGTTGGAGAAACTGACACCCACCAGCCACCTGTGTGCAAAGCACGTCGGTAGAACCAGTCTCGCGTAAGCGTATGCGTAATGTCGGTCCGGGCCGCTTCATCCAACAATTCCACCGAACAAAAGTATGACATGCTGGTAAGCAGTATGACTTGTATCGCCCACAACTCACTTGTGTTCTACTCGAGCATATAACATCTACGCATAAAACTTGGCTCGGATGCCACAATTGGGGAACGTAGTAGTTTTAAAAAAATTCCTACGCACACACAAGATCATGGTGATGCATAGCAACGAGAGGGGAGAGTATGTCCACGTACCCTCGTAGACTGAAAGCGGAAGCGTTAGAACAACGCAGTTGATGTAGTCATACGTCTTCACGGCCCGACCGATCAAGCACCGAAACTACGGCACCTCCGAGTTCTAGCACACGTTCAGCTCGTTGACGTCCCTCGAACTCCGATCCAGCCGAATGTCAAGGGGGAGTTCCGTCCGCACAACGGCGTGGTGATGATCTTGATTTTCTACCATCGCCGGGCTTCGCCTAAGCACCGCTACAATATTATCGAGGAGGACTATGGTGGAGGGGGGCACCGCACACGGCTAAGAGATCAAGAGATCAATTGTTGTGTCTAGAGGTGCCTCCTGCCCCCGTATATAAAGGAGCAAGGGGGGAGGGGGCGGCCGGCCTAGGAGGGGGCGCGCCATGGGGAGTCCTACTCCCACCAGGAGTAGGACTCCCTCCTTCCTTGTTGGACTAGGAGAGGGGGAAGGAAAGGGAGAGGAGGAGAAGGAAAGAGGGGGGGGGCGGCCCCCCTTGCCCTAAACCAATTCGGTTTGGGCCTTGGGGGGGGGCGTGCCCCACACTCCCCTTGCTGCCCTCTATTTCCACTAAGGCCCATGTAGGTCCATTAAGCCCCCGGGGGGTTCCGGTAACCTCCCGGTACTCCGGTAAAATCCCGATTTCACTTAGAACACTTCCGATATCCAAATATAGGCTTCCAATATATCAATCTTCATGTCTCAACCATTTCGAGACTCCTCGTCATGTCCGTAATCACAACCGGGACTCCGAATAACCTTCTGTACATCAAAACACATAAATTCATAATATAACTATCATCGAAACATTAAGCATGCGGACCCTACGGGTTCGAGAACTATGTAGACATGACCGAGAAACGTTTCCGGTCAATAACCAATAGCGGAACCTGGATGCTCATATTGGCTCCTACATATTCTACGAAGATCTTTATCGGTCAAACTGCATAACAACATACGTTGTTCCCTTTGTCATCGGTATGTTACTTGCCCGTGATTCGATCGTGGGTATCTCAATACCTAGTTAAACCTCGTTACCGGCAAGTCTATTTACTCGTTATGTAATGTATCATTCCGTAACTAACTCATTAGCTACATTGCTTGCAAGGCTTATAGTGATGTGCCTTACCGAGAGGGCCCAGAGATACCTCTCCGACAATCGAAGTGACAAAACCTAATCTCGAAATACACTAACTCAACATGTACCTTTGGAGACACCTGTAGAGCTCCTTTATAATCACCCAGTTACGTTGTGACATTTGGTAGCACACAAAGTGTTCCTCCGGTAAACGGGAGTTGCATAATCTCATAGTTGTAGGAACATGTATAAGTCATGAAGAAAGCAATAGCAACATACTAAGCGATCAAGTGCTAAGCTAACGGAATGGGTCATGTCAATGACATCATTCTACTAATGATGTGATCCCGTTAATAAAATGACAACTCATGTCTATGGTTAGGAAACATAACCATCTTTTGTTAATGATCTAGTCAAGTAGAGGCATACTAGTGACATTAAGTTTGTCTATGTATTCACACATGTATCATGTTTCCGGTTAATACAATTCTAGCATGAATAATAAACATTTATCATGATATAAGGAAATAAATAATAATTTTATTATTGCCTCTAGGGCATATTTCCTTCAGTATCTACTTTTCCAAACACTTTTGCCCTTGTTTTGGACTCTAACTTGCATGATTTGAATGAAACTAACCCTGACTGACGTTGTTTTCAGCAGAACTGGCATGGTGTTATTTATTGTGCAGAAAACAGAAGTTCTCGGAATGACCTGAAAATCTACGGAGATAACTTTTGGAAAATATAAAAAATTCTAGCGAAAGAATCAAGGCCAGGGGGCCCATATTTTGTCCACGAGGGTGGGGGGCGCGCCCCCTCCCCCTGGGCGCGTCCCCCTGTCTCGTGGACCCCCTGATGCTCCACCAACCTCAACTCCAACTCTATATATTCCGTTTCACGGAGAGAAAACTCAGTGCGAAAGTTTCATCGTGTTTTACGATACGGAGCCGCCGCCAAGCCCTAATCTCTCTCGGGAGGGCTGATCTGGAGTCCGTTCGGGCTCCGAAGAGGGGGATTCGTCGCCGTCATCATCATCAACAATCCTCCATCACCAATTTCACGATGCACACCGCCATGCGTGAGTAATTCCATCATAGGTGAGGGAGTCCTGGATTAGGGGGTGTCCGGATGGCCGGACTAAAGCCTTTGGCCGGACTCCTGGACTATGAAGATACAAGATTGAAGACTTTGCCCCGTGTTCGGATGGGACTTTCCTTGGCGTGGAAGGCAAGCTTGGCAATACAGATATGTAGATCTCCTACCATTGTAACCGACTCTGTGTAACCCTAACCCTCTTCGGTGCCTATATAAACCGGAGGGTTTTAGTCCGTAGGATGAACAACAATCATACCATAGGCTAGCTTCTAGGGTTTAGTCTCTCTGATCTCGTGGTAGATCTACTCTTGTACTACCCACATCATCAATATCAATCAAGCAGGAGTAGGGTTTTACCTCCATCGAGAGGGCCCGAACCTGGGTAAAAACATCGTGTCCCTTGTCTCCTGTTACCATCCGCCTAGACGCACAGTTCGGGACCCCCTACCCGAGATCCGCCGGTTTTGACACCGACATTAGTGCTTTCATTGAGAGTTCCACTGTGTCGTCATCTTTAGGCCTGATGGCTCCTCCGATCATCAACAACGATGCGGACCAGGGTGAGACTTTTCTCCCCGGACAGATCTTCGTATTCGGCGGTTTGCACTGCGGGCCAATTCGCTCAGCCATCTGGAGCAGATTGAAAGCTACGCCCCTAGCCATCAGGTCAGATTTGGAAGTCTGAACTATACGGCTGACGTCCACGGAGACTTGATCTTCGACGAGTTCGAGCCACAGCCAAGCGCGCCGCACCGTCACGACGGGCATGATCTAGCTCTGCCGCCAGACAGTGCCCTGGAGGCCGCACAAGTGTCCGCTCCGACCCTTAGCTCGGAGCCGACTGCGCCGATCGAGGACGGGTGGCTGGACACCGCCTCGGGGGCTGCTATCTTTACGGCGATTGAGCCGAACACCAACCTTGTCCTTTGCGAAGCTCGTGACTCCAAGGCGCCGGACTCCTCTTCGGACTCTGAACCTTCCGCGCCCCTGCCAATCGAATCCGATTAGGCGCCGATCATGGAGTTCACCGCCGCGGACATCTTTCGGCACTCGCCCTTTGGCGACATCCTGAATTCACTAAAGTCTCTCTCTCTATTAGGAGAGCCCTGGCCGGACTATGGTCAGGAAGGTTGGGATGCGGACGATGAAGAAATTCAAAGCCCACCCACCACCCACTTCGTAGCCACTGTCGAAACTTTAAACGACGTGCTCGACTTCGACCCCGAAGACATCGACGGTATGGACGACGATGTAGGAGACAAACATGAACCAGCACCTATAGGGAACTGGACAGCCACCTCATCTCACGATGTATACATGGTGGACACACCTAAAAGGAAGCGACGACGAGGAACAACAGGACGTCACGAGGGATCATTCCCTCGAAAAGCAGTCAAAACGGCGATGTGAGCGCCGCTCAAAGTCCCGCCTCGACAAAGACAACAGCCATACAGACCCAGCCATAGAGCAGGGCAAACCAGTGGACGACGAACATGCTATCGAGCAACCGTCCGCATAGGACAATCTGGATAAACGACCCGTCCCCGGCGAAGATAACAGTCCGGGCGATCTCACGCCGGACAAGTCACTTGAGCAGAAGAACCTCCACAAAAGGCTCGTCGCCACTGCGCGTAGCCTGAAAAAGCAGAAGCGGAAGCTCAAAACAGCAGAAGATGCGCTCAGAATCAGATGGAGCAAAGTACTCAACACCGCAGACAAATACGACGATAGTCCCCGAACAAAGAGCTACCCGAAGCGAAAACTACTGCCCGAATTCGATGAGGAGGCCATAGAGCCCCTGCAATCAAAGAACAAGGAGACCACCCGGTCGGATAGACGACCCCATGGCCAACATAGAGCGGCAAACGGCGCCGCACACAAGCCGGCCCGCGATCCGCACACGGATTCGCATCAAAAAGATGGCCCAGTTAGATCCATCTACGGGCCAAGAAAGCAAGCTCTAGTAAGCAATGCAACACATCAAGTATCCGAATATTACGGCACACCTAAATATAGCGGTGCCGCACACCCCCTATGTTTTACCGATGAGGTTCTGGATTATGAATTTCTAGCGGGATTCAAGCCCGTATACATAGAGGCATACGACGGAACAACAGACCCTGGAGTCTGGATCGAGGATTACATCCTCCACATACACATGGCTAGAGGAGATGACCTCCACGCCATAAAATACTTACCCCTCAAGCTCAAAGGGCCAGCCCGGCATTGGCTCAAAGGCCTCCCCGAAAACACCATTGGAAGTTGGGAGGAGCTCGAGGATGCCTTTCGGGCAAATTTTCAAGGGACCTATATCCGACCTCCGGATGCAGACGATTTAAGTCACATAACTCAACAACCCGGAGAGTCAGCCCGAAAATTCTGGAACAGATTCCTTACTAAAAAGAACCAAATAGTCGACTGTCCGGACGCCGAAGCCTTAGCAGCTTTCAAACACAACGTACGAGACAAATGGCTCGCCAGACACCTCGGCCAAGAAAAGCCAAGAACAATGGCCGCATTAACAAGCCTCATGACCCGCTTTTGCGCAGGAGAGGATAGCTGGCTGGCAAGATGCAGTATCAGCGACCCAAGTACATCCGAAGTCAGGGATGGAAATGGGAAACCGCGACGCAGCAAGGACCAGCGCCGGACCAAGGGAAACAACCCGAAGAGCACGGCAGTCAATGCCGGATTCAAAAGCTCACAGCAGAATCATAAAAAACTGCCCCCTAAGGATAACAGGGACGAGCTATCTAACTTAAACAAAATCTTGGACAAGGTATGCCAAATCCACAGTACCCCCGGGAAGCCTGCAAATCATACCCACAGAGATTGTTGGGTCTTCAAGCAGTCCGGCAAACTCAACGCCGAACACAAGGGGCTTGACACACCAAGCGAGGACGATGACAATCCCCACAAGCAGAGCACCGGAACACAAAAGAATTTCCCACAAGAAGTCAAAACAGTAAACTTACTTCACATGACAAAAGGGAAAAATAGAGCGGCGCCCATAGAGGTACGCGCCATACGGCCTATCCCAGAGGAGTCCCGCCACTGGTTGTTAAAACCAGTCACCTTCGACCATCAGGATTACTCTAGAAGTATCCGGAATGCAGGATGGACTGCCTTGATATTAAATCCGATAATTGACGAACTCCAATTTACGCAAGTCCTAATGGACGGCGACAGTGATTTAAACCTGCTATATCAGGACACAATCCGCAAAATGGGGATAGACCCAGCCAAAGTTCGCCATAGCGACACTTCCTTTCAAGGGGTAATGCCAGGCCCATATGCCCATTGCACGGGCTCTCTACTGCTAGAAGTTGTGTTCGGCTCACCCGACAACTTCCGCCGCGAAAAGTTAAACTTCCACCTCGCCCCATTTACAAGTAGCTACCAAGCACTCCTGGGACGCGAAGCTTTCGCCCGCTTTAACGCAATACCGCATTATGCATCCCTTACACTTAAAATGCCCGGTCCGCGAGGCAACATCTCCTTAAAGGGAAATATCGGGTGCACCTCGAGCGCGGAAGATTGTGTGACTGCCTTGACAGCCACACACTAGACCGGCTTTATTAATCGAAGCACCTAAATAGGTCGTTCAGACCCCGGACATGGTTAGACAAGTCCGGCGTAAATATACAAGGGCTTACCAGCCGCATACCCCCGCACAAGGGGCTCCGTGCATATACAGCAAGAGACAATAAAGCTCAATTTTATTCATTTTTTGAATTGTACTTTGTTTATTTAATATAACGTACATTTTTGCATGATCTTTTTCAACTAAGTTCCTCTCTTTTACAGATGAACACCGTGCTACACCCGTCCAGGATATGGCACAACGGAGACACAGGCGCAGACGTGCAGTAGGGACCCATTGCAAGGTTTCTTTTTAGGTTAAGACCCTGCACAAACCTTTTTTACTATCTCTTGTTGATACACATCCCCTGGTTTCTTGCTATAACTAAGGAGGAGGCTGGCGTTTTGGCATGGGCCATGTCAGAATTTTGCGCGTACCTGGACACCAGGGGCTTATTACCAAGGGCGTTGTTCGGCCCGTTTTCATCAAGACCGAATACCTTAGGGAGTGTTCGGCATCTCGAGTTAGGCCTTATATGCATCAGCTCCGAATCATGTCTTTGGTCAAATGTTGGGTTTGCCTGGCTCCTGTGTTTTGCTGCCTTACATTCCACACTATCGGCTAACGCGGCACCAGGAGAACTACTGCGATTGTGCCCCAGTTCGTCCAGGCGAGCACCTCAGTAGAGAAAGCCGAAAACTGACTGTCATGATATAGCGTGAGACTGGTCAACCACTCGATGACCCGCCGGAATCTTTAGGATTCCTCCGCATAGACGAAGGGCCGTTTCTCGGTCAGGCACATACGCGCCCCGAATTCGGGTGAGCGCGGTGCCCCTAGGGGCTATATAGTAGCCCCACTGTCAAACTCCTATGGCTAAGTGAAAGTGATAAAGCATTATAGTCCGTTTGTGTAGTTTGATGCGCTACCACCTCCTTTATAGGACCAAGACGTTGGATCAAGTGTGAACACGCGCCTTTTGCAAACACCCCCGCATTATATGCGTGGGGGCTGAAGCCAAAGACTGCCATCTTTTAGGTTATATACACATATACATTAACCGCCGCATAGGAGGTGTTTCAATTCTTGAAGGCACAAGTATAAAAAGCTTTTATATTTCATCGAAACATTGTTTCACAATAATACATGTTATTCGAACATAATATCCTTCGAGCACTGTGTCTCTATTAAATAGTGCTCGACAGGTACTCGGTTTCCGTCCGAATCTTGGGATGCAACATCGGTGGCCTTCATCTCTGCCCAGTATGTCTTGACACGGGCAAGAGCCATCCGCACACCCTCTCTGCATGCCGACCTTCTCATTGCGTTGATATGCGGCACCGCACCAAGGAACTGTTGCACCAAGCCAAAATAATTCTTCGGCTCAGGCCTCTTCGGCCACAAAAGACTCATCCTTCATGGCAAGTCCGGATAACCTATTCAGCTCCGCCCATTCGGCCAAGCGATCGGTTAATGGAAGTGGGCGCTCTGGATTACGGAACTTCGACCAAAAAACCTTTGCCATTTTGTGATCCTGTTGATCTCGGAAGTGTTCGGCCGGGTCCGCGGCACTTGCCGCTAAGTCCAGATAAGCATCCTCCGCACTCCACAGCCGGTCCAACTGAGCATATTTAGGATCCATGAATTTCCTCCGCAGCAGAAAGGGCTTTCCAGCCGCGATATCTCTGGCCTGACGCAGCTCCTCCTTCATAGCTCTCATCGCAGAGCGAGCATCCTTGGCCTCGGTAGCGGCCTTCTTCAGGTCCTCTTGTACCGCTTGATCTTCTTTTTCAAGAAGCTTGCAGTGGTCGGCAGCATTCTTCAACTCCACGGCCATCTCAGCCATTTCCTTCTTTCTTCGACAGTGAGCAGCCTGTTCGGTTTTCAGCTCTTCGGTCGCCTTTAAGGTAGCCACGTCGCTCTTTCTGGCCTGCTCCTTGGCTCGGGCGAGTTCCGCCCGCAGGTTCTCCATGGTAGCGGCACCATCTGCATCAAGCATACTTGTTGTAAGGCACGGGCATCAAGCTCCCTTACCAGGTGTCCGTGGAGAAATTGCATACCTTGTGACTCGTCAAGTCGCTTATTGACAAGCGCGACGTCGGCATCCGCCACGTCAAGTTGCCGCTTCAGTTCGGCAAATTCATCAGTCCGGCCAGCCACCGGACACTTTGCCACCTACATAGGAAGGGCGACATATTATACCTGGGATTATGATCCTCGGCGTGCTGTCATTTTTTGACAACACACCGAGCCTCAGGGGCTACTATCTAAACAGGGCGCATTGTATATGCGGAACTGTCAGAAGGTACATCATCTTGCGTACCTCAAAGCCTGTCAGTAAACTTCCAACGGCTTCGTGCAATCCGCTCTCTACAGATGAAATCCTTTCAATCACCGTACCCATTAACGCATGGTGATCTTCCGAGATAGACGCTCGCCCGAGCAGATCCTTCAGCTCCTTTGACCGTACACCAGGTGGTGTCAGACTCGTCCGATTGCCTTTTTCGAAGGCCGGACACGGAGGGCTTTGAGGGGAAATATGACTGCCTTCCGGCTCCGCCGGACTCGGAGAAACCCTCCGTGACGACACCTCAGGGTCGCTCACCTCGCACGACGGTACGGCAGGGGAGGCGTTTCGCTCTCAATCATCTCCGGACGAAGATCCCCCGAAGATGAGCTCTGCTGAGAAGGGCTGAGATCCGAACTACAAGGTAAAACTTTGGTTATCTTCATCAGAAATAGGTCAGGGGTATCCTTTATTTTAATAAAAACTCCCCTTTTTACTTACGGCTCGGTGGAGGGCTGATCCCCTTAGGGGCATAATGCGGCCGAGGCATCTCTCGGCGCAGGACTCTGTGACGAAGATTTCTTCCCCCGCTTTGAGACCATGGTCTTCGGGTCTTCAGAGGCGGTCCTCTTCTTCCCTTGGATGGAGGGATTTTCGGTCCCTCCTTTCCTGGCAGCCTCCTTCGCGGAGGCGGTAGCTTCCTTGTTCCCCCCTTCACCTTCTTCCGAAGGCGCAACCTGCAGCATCCTGGTTAACACGGGATCGAGCGTGGTCTCATGGAGGGGGGCCGGACACCTGATTAGCTTTGCTTTTGCTATCCACTCCTGTTCAAGGGACAGCTCTTTTGAGGGCAAATTCATGATAAATATGGGATAGCGTGTCCGGGTACAGGGCTACTTACTTGAGTATCCAGGCGATTGCAGCTCAGACCTGCGTCCTCGGTCAAGTCCGGACACATCGCTTGTGATCCAAAGAAAAGCTTGTACATCTCCACAGGCGTCATGCCCATAAAATGTTGGAGAGCTCGTGGCCCCTCCGGGTTAAATTCCCACAGGCGGAGGGGGCGACGTCTGCAGGGCAGGATGCGACGAATCAGCATGACCTGCGCTACTACGACCAGAGTGATCTCTCTCTCTAGGAGATCTTGAATGCGGCCCTGCAGCAAGGGCACGTCCTTGGACGGCCCCCAGTCAAGTCCTTTATTGACCCACAACGCCAACCGCGGTGGAGGACCCGAGCGAAAGGCAGGTGGCGCCACCCATTTGGTGCCCCTGGGAGCCGTGATATAAAACCACTCTTGTTGCCACAGGCTGAGCTCCTCTTGAAAAGAGCCCTCGGGCCACGGAGCATCAGCATTCTTGCTTATAACAGCCCCTCCGCACTCTGCCTGCTTCCCCTTGATCATCTTCGGCTCCACTTTGAAGGTCTTGAGCCACAATCTGAAGTGAGGGGTAATGCGGAGGAAGGCTTCGCATACGACAATGAACGATGAGATGTGGAGGATGGACTCCGGATCAAAGTCGTGAAATTCCTACTCATAATAAAACATGAGCCCCCTCACGAAGGGGTCCGTCGGGAATCTTAGCCCCGAAAGAAAGTGAGACGCGAACACCACGCTTTTACCAGGCTTGGGAGTGGGAATAAACTGCCCTTGGGTAGGCAGCCTATGCGAAATTTCGCCGCTTAGATACCTGGCATCTCTTAGCCTTTGCACGTCTTCTTCCGTAACGGAGGAAGGCATCCACCGGCCTTGCAGGTCGGAGCCGGACATCATCGAAGGTCCGAAGCGCCTGTATCTGGAGCTTTGGGTGTTGGAACTCGAGGCGAGGGGCAGAATCGATTGAGATTGAAAGAAAGGAGTGGAGCCTTGGTCTCTTTATAAAGAGGTTGAATACCAAGAGCCTTCCCCGTGACCGTTTGGGACTCGCCTTCGATAGAGGAGACGTGCCAACGGGCATGGTTGGGTTACCCACGCCCGTATTAATGAGAATCCCGAAATAAGGGGACACAATCTCTGCTTTGACAAGACGTGCCAAGTAAACTGCCTCGCTAAACACGCTGAGGTGGGACAATAAAAACGATTCAAATAAGGGCTTGGCAGTGGTGTGATGTCATGCCACGAAATACGTCAGCAGATTGAACTTGTGTAAATATTATTCTCTCTACGGTGGTATGTGGAACTTATTTTGCAGAGCCGAACACTATCCTTGTGTTCAAAATCTTCTATGAGCTATTCGGAGGAGGAACCCGCCTTGCAATGCCGAAGACAATATGCGCGCCGGACTCGTCGTCATTGAAGCCTGGTTTAGGGGCTACTGAGGGAGTCCTGGATTAGGGGGTGTCCGGATGGCCGGACTATAGCCTTTGGCCGGACTCCTGGACTATGAAGATACAAGATTGAAGACTTCGTCCCGTGTCCGGATGGGACTTTCCTTGGCGTGGAAGGCAAGCTTGGCGATACGGATATGTAGATCTCCTACCATTGTAACCGACTCTATGTAACCCTAACCCTCTTCGGTGCCTATATAAACCGGAGGGTTTTAGTCCGTAGGACGAACAACAATCATACCATAGGCTAGCTTCTAGGGTTTAGCCTCTCTGATCTCGTGGTAGATCTACTCTTGTACTACCCACATCATCAATATCAATCAAGCAGGAGTAGGGTTTTACCTCCATCGAGAGGGCCCAAACCTGGGTAAAAACATCGTGTCTCTTGTCTCCTGTTACCATCCGCCTAGACGCACAGTCCGGGACCCCCTACGCGAGATCCTCCGGTTTTGACACCGATAGTAGGCTTTCTGGACGGTGATGGGTTGGATGAGATTTACCATGTAATCAAGTTAGTTTTGTTAGGGTTTGATCCCTAGTATCCATTATGTTCTGAGATTGATGTTGCTATGACTTTGCTATGCTTAATGCTTGTCACTAGGGCCCGAGTGCCATGATTTCAAATCTGAACCTATTATGTTTTCATGAATATATGTGAGTTCTTGATCCTATCTTGCAAGTCTATAGTCACCTATTATGTGTTATGATCCAACAACCCCGAAGTGACAATAATCGGGATACTTCTCGGTGATGACCATAGTTTGACGAGTTCATGTATTCACTATGTGTTAATGCTTTGGTCCGGTACTCTATTAAAAGGAGACCTAATATCCCTTAGTTTCCACTAGGACCTCGCTGCCACGGGAGGGTAGGACAATAGATGTCATGCAAGTTCTTTTCCATAAGCACGTATGACTATATTCGGAATACATGCCTACATTACATTGATGAACTGGAGCTAGTTCTGTGTCACCCTATGTTATAACTATTACATGAGGAATCGCATCCGACATAATTATCCATCACTGATCCAATGCCTACGAGCTTTTCACATATTGTGCTTTGCTTATTTACTTCTCTATTGCTACTGTTACAATCACTACAAAACTGCTATCGTTACTTTTGCCATTGTTACCATTACTATCATACTACTTTGCTACTAAATAATTTGCTGTAGATACTAAGTTATCCAGGTGTGGTTGAATTGACAACTCAACTGCTAATACTTGAGAATATTCTTTGGCTCCCTTTGTGCCGAATCAATAAATTTGGGTTGAATACTCTACCCTCGAAAACTATTGCGATCCCCTATACTTGTGGGTTATCAGGCTATCACGATTATTACACATATTACATCCACTGGGAATCAAAGTTCGGCACCAGTGCAAATATAGGGAACCAACAAGGAAATAAATAAGCAAGCAACTTACGCTAGGCTATCACGGCTATTACACATATTACATCCATTGGGCATCAAAGTTTGCCACCAGTGCAAATATAGGAAACAAGTCAACATATCATATACACTGGTTGTCAAAGTTGGCAACCAGTGCAAATAAAGCTGTAGCAAAACAAGTCCAGAACTGAAACCACTTCAAAAGAGCTCAAGAAACAATATCCTGGGTACCCATAATGCTAGCAAGATGCTTAGCAAGCTTATTAACTTTCTCTTGTTTGGCGCTTAAATCCTCCAACACTTGTTGCACCAAAAAGTTTGCATTTGAATTCTGCAGGGACTTCCTTAGTCCTTCGGCTTCCTATCGCATAACATCTGATCGATGTATTTCAACTTGAAGTTGAGACTCAAGAAGCCGAACTGATTCAGGCAGCGAGTTCGAAGAGCTGGTGCCAGCAGTAGTAGCCAATAACTCGAACACTATATCAAGACAGGACTTTGGGGTTGTCTCAGTGTCTTCAGTATAGTTTTTATCAGCTTTCTTGGAGACCAACAGGGATGTCTCACTATCTTGAACCTTATCTGCATTACTTCCTTTACCATTGCATAACGGGGTACTCTTCTCCAATATTTTATCCGCGTTCTAAAAGAGAAACAAACAGACACATCACAGGTTTACCATGTTGTATATGAAACTCATTTTGGTAAACCAGTTCAGTAGTAAGGTGGACAAGATAACATCATGAAACAAACATATATCTATGTAGTATGGTCACTTTATGGTCTATATCATTCTAGTTTATGTTGCCAAATCAAGATAGAGACAGTTCGAATCATATCTATTTAAGACAGAGCAACATAGACAGAATATAAGTGTGAGAAACTACACAGCAATAACAACACTTGTAATGTGCATGGCATGAGAACATAACTATTTATTCAATTGAAACTGAAATCAACATAGAGCAAGTTACAACAGCAAACACGTTAAAGAACCAAGTTTAAAACAAACCTATTGTGCCATTGGAGTTTCAATTGCATACTTCAAATTTGAAATTAGTTGGTATGAGTAAATACAGTGATGCAAGAGCAAAGTAGTATGAACCATAGCTACGGAACCTGACCTAAGAACAATCCTTCTTCTGCTTTAAGCGTTGGCTTGGGATTCGGAGTGGTGGTCCTCGTGCTTTGGGCACTGTAGTTGCCTTACTAACTGCTCGTGTTTGGGTGCTCTATGGTGGAGACGGTGCTTTGTCAACTGGAACTGGGTTACTATCTGCTGGGGTTGGGGTAAGAAGGGGGCTAGCTGGTTCTTTGTCCAACTGGGTAGGGGTACAATCTGTGTGAGTTTGGGTTATGTGTGGTGGGGCTGGTTCTTGGGCAAGTAGAACCGTGGTTCTATCTGCATCGACAGGTAGCATGATCTTTTCTGAAGACCGTGTTTTTACTCCCACAGATACTGCCATCACACCCTCTAACTGAAATGGCTGATAAAAAAGAAAAGCAATTGAATGTACAGACATTGTAAGATAGACAGGTGCAATGGATAGTAGGGAAGAAAACATGGCATGAAATAATTCACATTTATGTTGTCTAACCAAACAGAATAGCAGGACATAATTTCACATATATGATGGCTAATTAAACAGGATAGCATGACACAATTTCACATGTATGATGGCTAACTAAACATGATAGAATGACATACTTCAAAATATGATGACTATGTAAACAGGATGACATGATATAACTATACAATGTGTCTATTAAAGTGGTTGGCATGCCATAAATCACAAACATGACGCCGATGGAAACATGATGTCATGATATAATTCACGGATAGAATGACATAATTCAAAATATGATGACTATGTAAACAGGATGAGATGATATAACTATATTATGACTTTAGAAAATGGGTTGGCATGCCATAATTCAGATACATGCTGTCTATGTAAACATCATGGCATGCCATAATTCAGATACATGCTGTCTATGTAAACATCATGGCGTGATATAATTCAAATATATGATTTATATACTAAGCAAGTGAGCAGAGGGCAATCGCATATATGATGTGTCAGATGGCATTCAATATTGTGTATATGATGTAAAAACTAAGCATTGCAATACAACATATGCATGATATGACTAATATAACCCTGCCAAGTTTTAGCATACACCTCAGGGGGATAATAGGACTGGTCATTTGCCTTTGAATCCTCCTCTGAAGAGCTATCTGTAACCAACAAGATATCTGCTTCAGCAGGTAGCATTGTCTGCTCTGAAGACCTTGTTTTCATTCTAGATTTCTCCATCACCAATTCAAATGGCTGATGCACAGGAAGAGTAGTTGAATATACAAACATTGTCGACAAATGCAACGAGAAATTCAAAAAAGGATGGCATGATATAATTCACATATATGAAGCTTGGCTAAACAATATGGCATTTCATAATTCACATATATAATGCCTTGCAACAAGATATCATTACATAATTCACATATATAATGTCTTGCAACAAGATGGCATTACATAATTCACATATATGGTAATTAGACACTAAACGGGTGGCATTAACACAAAGCATGTCTAAACTAAGCAAATGACATTGTCGGCATTCTGGGAACGGTAGTCCCCAGACTTGCCTGCCTGCGGCCCGCGGCGTGGCTCCACCAGTGGCCCAATACGGCCCGTCTTCATCAACCAACACTCAAGACCTTCGCGAGGGGCCAAGCCTCACAAGATGAACGACACAAGGCCTCCTCAGGAGCGGCCTCACCAGGTAGGTTCACGAGAAGGCGGAGAGATCAAGGCAAGGGGTACCTTGCGAGGTTCCCGTGACGCAAGCCATGATAACCAAGGCTAGGCGGGCGCCAGCGCGTGCAGTGTCCTCATTTCCCCTTTGGTGCTAAGGGGGCAAGAGCAGGCGCAGAGTACCGAGGCATCAGGCAAAGGTTTCCATATCGGGGCAACAAAACCAAGACCAGCAGGACTGAGGGAGTCCTGGACTAGGGGGTGTCCGGATAGCCGAACTATCATCTTTGGCCGGACTCCAAGACTATGAAGATACAAGATTGAAGACTTCATCCCATGTCCGGATGGGACTTTCCTGGGCGTGGAAGGCAAGCTTGGCGATATGGATATGTAGATCTCCTACCATTGTAACCGACTCTGTGTAACCCTAGCCCTCTCCGATGTCTATATAAACCAGAGGGTTTTAGTCCGCAGGACGAACAACAATCATACCATAGGCTAGCTTCTAGGGTTTAGCCTCCTTGATCTCGTGGTAGATCCACTCTTGTACTACCCATATAATCAATATTAATCAAGCAGGAGTAGGGTTTTACCTCCACCGAGAGGGCCGAACCTGGGTAAAAACATCGTGTCCCTTGTCTCCTGTTACCATCCGCCTAGACGCACAGTTCGGGACCCCCTACTCAAGATCCGCCGGTTTTGACACCGACATTGGTGCTTTCATTGACAGTTCCTCTATGTCGTCACCTATAGGCCCGATGGCTCCTTCGATCATCAACAACGACGCGGTCCAGGGTGATACTTTTCTCCCCGGACAGATCTTCATATTCAGCGGCTTTGCACTGTGGGCCAATTCACTTGGCCAGCTGGAGCAGATTGAAAGCTACGCCCCTGGCCATCAGGTCAGATTTGGAAGTTTGAACTATACGGTTGACGTCCGCGGAGACTCGATCTTCGACGAGTTCGAGCCACAGTCAAGTGCACCGCACTGTCATGATGGGCATGATCTAGCTCTGCCGCCGGACAGTGCCTTGGAGGCCACACAAGTGTCCGCTCCGACCCTTAGCCCGGAGCCGACTGCGGTGATCGAGGACGGGTGGCTGGACACCGCCTCGGGGGCTGTTACCTCTACGGCGATAGAGCCGAATACCAATCCTGTCCTTCGTGAAGCTCGTGACTCCGAGGTGCCAGACTCCTCTCCGGACTCCGAACCTTCCGCGCCCCTGCCAATCGAATCCGATTGGGCGCCGATCATGAAGTTCACTGCCGCGGATCTTTCAGCACTCGCCTTTTGGCGACATCCTGAATTCACTAAAGACTCTCTCTTTATCAGGAGAGCCCTGTCCGGACTATGGTCAGGTAGGTTGGGATGCGGACGGTGAAGAAATTCAACGCCCACCCACCACCCACTTTGTAGCCACTGTCGATGACTTAACCGATATGCTAGACTTCGACTCCGAAGACATCGACGGTATGGACGACGATGTCGGAGACGACCAAGAACCAGCACCTATAGGGCACTGGAAGGCCACCTCAACTCACGATGTATATATGGTGGATACACCTAAAGGAAGCGATAACGAGGAACGACGGGACGCTGCGAAGGATAATTCCCTCGAAAAACAGTCAAAACAGCAACGTAAGCGCCGCCCAAAGTCCCGCCTCGACAACGACAGCACCCATACAGACCAAGCCATAGAGCAGGGCGAACCGGTGGACGACGAACATGCCCTCGAGCAACCATGCGAACAGGATAACTTGGATAAACAATCCGTCCCGGGCAAAAACAAAAGTCCGGATGATCTCATGCCGGACACATCGTTGGAGCAGAAGAACCTCCACAAAAAGGCTCGTCGCCATTGCACGAAGTTCGAAGAAGCAGAAGCGGAAGCTCAAAACAGCAGAAGACGTACTCAGAATGAGATGGAGCAAAGTACTCAAGACCGCAGACAAATACGGTGATATTCGCCAAACAAAGAGCTACCTGAAGCGCAAACTACTGCCCGAATTTGACGAGGAGGCCATAAAGCCCCCACAATCAAAGAACAAAGAGGTCGCCCGGTAGGATAGACGACCACATGGCAAACATAGAGTGGCAAACGGCGCCGCACACAAGCTGGCACGCGATCCGCATAAGGATTCGCCCCAAAAGGATGGCCCAGTTAGGTCTATCTATGGGCCAAGAAAGCAAGCTCTACAAAGCAATGCAACACGTCGAGTATCCGAACATCACGGCACACCCAAATACAGGGGCGCCGTAGACCCCCTATGTTTCACCGATGAGGTGCTGGATCATGAATTCCTAGCGGGATTCAAACCCATAAACATAGAGGCATACGACGGAACAACAGACCCTGGAGTCTGGATTGAGGATTACATCCTGCACATACACATGGCTAGAGGAGATGACCTCCACGCCATAAAATACTTACCCCTCAAGCTCAAAGGGCCAGCCCGGCATTGGCTTAAAAGCCTCCCAGAAAATACCATTGGAAGCTGGGAATAGCTCGAGGAAGCGCTTCGGGCAAATTTTCAGGGGACTTATGTCCGCCCTCCGGACGCAGACGATTTAAGTCACATAACTCAACAGCCCGGAGAGTCAGCCCGCAAATTCTGGAACAGGTTCCTCACCAAAAAGAACCAAATAGTCGACTGTCCAGACGCTGAAGCTTTAGCAGCTTTCAAACATAATGTCCGAGACGAATGGCTCGCCAGATACCTCGGCCAGGAAAAGCCAAGAACAATGGCCGCACTAACAAGCCGCATGACCCGCTTTTGCGCGGGAGAGGATAGCTGGCTGGCAAGATGCAGCACCAGCGACCCAAGTACATCCGAGGTCAGGGATGGAAATGGAAAACCACGACGCAGCAAGGACCAGCGCCGGACTAAGGCAAATAGTCCGAAGAGCACGGCAGCCAACGCCGGATTCAAAATCTCTCGGTAGAACAACAAAAAACTGCCTCTTAAGGACAACAGTGACGAGCTGTCCAACCTAAATAAAATTTTGGACAAGATATGCCAAATACATAGTACCCCCGGGAAGCCTGCAAACCATACCCACAGAAATTGTTGGGTCTTCAAACAGTCCGG
This sequence comes from Triticum dicoccoides, assembly GCF_002162155.2. Classification (NCBI taxonomy): domain Eukaryota; kingdom Viridiplantae; phylum Streptophyta; class Magnoliopsida; order Poales; family Poaceae; genus Triticum; species Triticum dicoccoides. The sequence goes on from NC_041385.1 coordinate 423,729,751, forward strand.
CCGACTTAACGCCGAACACAAGGGGCTCGACACACCAAGTGAGCACGATGACGAACCCCACAAGCAGAGCACCGGAAAACAAAAGAATTTCCCACAAGAGGTCAAAACAGTAAACTCACTTCAAGTGACAACAAGGAAAAATAGAGCAGCGCTCATTGAAATACGCGCCGCACGATCTACCCCAGTGGAGTCCCGACACTGGATGTCAAAACCAATCACCTTCGACCATCAGGATTACTCCGGAAGTATCCGGAACACAGGACGGACTGCTTTGATATTAGATCCTATAATCGACGGACTACAATTTACACAAGTCCTAATGGACGGCGGCAGCGATCTAAACCTGCTATATCTGGACACAATCCGCAGAATGGGGATAGACCCAACCAAAATTCACCATAGCAACACTTCCTTTAAAGGAGCGATGACAGGCCCATATGCCCATTGTACGGGCTCTCTACTACTAGAAGTTGTGTTCGGCTCATCCGATAACTTCCGTCGCGAAAAGTTAGTCTTCCATATCGCCCCATTTAAAAGTAGCTATCAGGCACTATTGGGACGCGAAGCTTTCGCCCGCTTTAACGCAATACCGCATTACGCATCTCTTACACTTAAAATGCTCGGTCCACGTGGCATCATCTCATTAAAGGGAAACTTCGAGTGTTCCTCGAATACGGAAGAACGTGAGACTGCCTTGACAGCCACACACTGATCCGGCTTTGCTGATCAGAGCACCTAAACAGGTCATTCAGGCCCCGGATACGGTTAGGCGAGTCCGGTGTAAATAAACAAGGGGCTTACCAGCCGCGTACCCGCTTACAAGGGGCTCCACGCATGTACAACAAGAGACAATAAAGCTCAATTTTATTCATTTTCTTGAATTGTACTCTGTTTATTTCACAATACATTTTTTGCACGATCCTTTTTTTCCTAATAAGTTCTTCTCTTTTACAGATGAACACCGTGCTACAGCCGTCCAGGACACGGCACAACGGAGACACAGGCGCATACGTGCAGTAGGGACCCGTTGCAAGGATTCTTTTCAGATTAAGACCCTGCGTAAACCTTTTTTACTGTCTCTTGTTGATACACATCCACAGGTTTCCTGCTATAACCGAGGAGGAGGCTGGCGTTTTGGCATCGGCCGCGTCAGAAATTTTTGCACGTACCTGGACACAAGGGGCTAAGGGCATTGTTCTGCCATTTCCATAAAGACCGAATACCTTAGGGAGTGTTCGGCGTCTCGAGTTAGGCCTTATATGCATCAGCTCCGAATCATGTCTTTTGTCAAATGTTGGGTTTGCCCGGCTCCTGTGTTTTGTTGCCTTACGTTCCGCTCTATCGGCTAACGCGGCACCAGGAGAACTACTGCGATTGTGCCCCGGTTCGTCCAGGTGAGCACCTCAGTAGAGAAAGCCGAAAACTGACTGTCATGATATAGCGAGAGATTGGTCAACCACTCAATCGACCACCGGAATGTTTGGAATTCCTCCGCTTTAACGAAGGACCATTTCCCGGTCAGGCATATACGCGCCCCGAATTCGGAGAGCGCGGTGCCCCTAGGGGCTATATAGTAGCCCCACCATCGAACTCCTATGGCTAAGTGAAAGTGATAAAGCATTATAGTCCGGTTGCCTAGTTTGCTACTCTATCACCTCCTTCACAGGACCAAGACGTTGGATTAAGTGTGAAAATGCGCTTTTTTTTTGCAAACACCCCCGCACTATGTGCGTGGGGGCTGAAGCCGAAGACTGCCATCTTTCAGGTTATATACACATATACATTAACGGCCGCACAAGAGGTATTTCAATACTTGAATGCACAAGTATAAAAAGCCCTTATATTATATTTGAAACATGGTTTCACTAATCATACATGTCATTTGAACATAACATTTTTCGAGCACTGCGTCTCTATTAAACGAGCGCCCTGCAGGACTTCCTCAAAATAGTGCTCGGCAGGTACTCGGCTTCTGTCCGAATCCTGGGATGCAACGTTGGTGGCCTTCATCTCTGACCAATATGTTTTGACACGGGCAAGAGCCATCCGTGCACCCTCTATGCATGCCGACCGTTTCATTGCATCGATATGCGGCACCACATCAAGGAACTGCTGCACCAAGCCAAAATAGCTCTTCGGCTTGGGCCTTTTCCGCCACAAATGAGTCACGACATCCTTCATGGCAAGTCCGGACAACCTATTCAGCTCAGCCCATTCGGCTAACCGATCGGTTAATGGAAGTGGACGCTCTGGACTATGGAACTGGGACCAAAAAAGCTCTTCCATTCCGTGATCCTTTTGGCCTCGGAAGTGTGCGACCGCGTGTGCGGCACTCGCCGCCAAATCCAGATAAACATCCTCCGCACCCCACAGCTGGCCCAACTGAGCATACTTCGGATCCGTGAACTTCCTCCGCAGCAGAAAGGGCTTTCCAGCCGTGATATCCCCGGCTTAACGTAGCTCCTCCTTGATAGCTCTCATCGCGGAGCGGGCATCCTTGGCTTCGGCGGTGGCCTTCTTCAGCTCCTCTTGCTCCGCTCGGCGTTCTTTTTCAAGAAACTCGCAGCGGTCGGTAGCATTCTTCAGCTTCACGGCCATCTCGGCCATTTCCTCCCTGCTTCGGCAGTGAGCAGCCTGTTCAGCTTTTAGCTCTTCGGCCGCCTTCAAGGCAGCCGCATTACTTTTTATGGCTTGCTCCTTGGCTCGGGTGAGCTCCGCCCGAAGGTCCTCCATAGCAGCGGCACCATCTGCATTAAGCATACATGTTGTAAGGCACGGGCGTCAAGCTCCCTTACCAGGTGTCCGCGGAGAAGCCACATACCTTGTGACTCGTCAAGTCGCTTATTGACCAGCGTGATGTCCGCATCCGCAACGTCAAGTTGCCGCTTCAGTTCGGCAAATCCATCAGTCCGGCTGGCTACCGAACGCTCTGCCACCTATATAGGAAAGGCGACATCTTACAACTAAGATTATGATCCTTGGCACGCTGTCACCTTTGACAACATACCAAGTCCCAGGGGCTACTATCCATACAGGGCGCATTCTATATGCAAAACTGTCAGAAGGTATATCATTTTTGCGTACCTCGAACCCCGTCAGTAAACTTCTGACGGCTTCATGCAATCCGCTCTCAGCGGATGAAATCCTTTCAATCACCGCACCCATTAACGTACGGTGATCTTCTGAGATAGACGCTTGCCCGAGCAGATCCTTCAGCTCCTCCGACCGTACACCAGTCGGTGCCGAACCTTCTGGCCCCGCCGGACTCGGGGAAACCCTCCGCGACGACACCTCAGGGTCGTCCGCCCCGCCTGACGGTGCGGCAGATGGAGGCATTTCACTCTCCATCATCTCCGGACGAAGATCCCCCGAAGATGAGCTCTGCTGAGAAGGGCTGAGATCCGAACTACGAGGTAAAGCTTCGTTCATCTTTAGAAATAAAAACAGGGACGTCCCTTATTACAAAACTCCCCTTTCTACTTACGGCTCGCTAGGGCTGATTTCCTTGGGGAAATAGTGCGGCCGGGGCTTCTCCCGGCGCAGGACCCTCTGGTGAAGATTTCTTCCCCCGCTTTGAGGCCTTGGCCTCCGTATCTTCAAAAGCGGTCCTCTTCTCCCCCTGGAGGGAGGGATTCTCGATCCCCCCTTTCTTGAGAGCCTCCTTAGCGGAGGCAGTAGCTTTCCTGTTCCCCCCTTCGCCCTCTTCCAAAGGCGCAGCCTCCAGCATCTTGGTTAACACAGGATCCGGCATGGTCTCAGGGAGGGGGGCCGGACACCTTATTAGTTTTGCTTTTACTATCCACTCCTGTTCAAGGGACAGCTCTTTAAAGGGCAAGTTTATGATAAATATATGAATAGCGTGTCTGGGCACGGGACTACTTACTTGAGTATCCGGGCGATTGCAGCTCAGACCTGCGTCCTCGGTCAAGTCCGGACACATCTCTTGTGATCCGAAGAACAGTTTATACATCTCCACGGGCGTCGCACCCATGAAGTGTTGGAGAGCTCGCGGTCCCTCCGGATTGAATTCCCACAGGCGGAGGGGGCGACATTTGCAGGGCAGATGGTGCCGAATCAGCATGACCTGCGCCACTACAACCAGATTGATCTCCCTCTCTTGGAGGTCTCGAATACAGCCCTGCAACAGAGGTATGTCCTTGGACGGCCCCCAGTCAAGCCCTTTGTTGACCCATGACGCCAGCCGTTGTGGAGGGCCCGAGCGAAAGGCAGGTGGCGCCACCCATCTGGTGCCCCTGGGAGCAGTGATGTAGAACCACTCCTGTTGCAACAAACCAAGCTCCTCTTGAAAAGAGCCCTCGGGCCAGGGGGCGTCTGCACTCTTGCTTATAATAGCCCCTCCGCACTCTGCCTGCTGCCCCTCGATCATCTTCAGCTCCACATTGAAGGTCTTGAGCCACAATCCGAAGTGAGGGGTAGTGCGGAGGAAGGCTTCACATACAACAATGAACGATGAGATGTGGAGGATGGACTCCGGATCCAAGTCGTGGAATTCCAGCCCATAATAAAACATGAGCCCCCTCACGAAGGGGTCCGTCGGGAAGCCTAAACCCGGACGGAAGTGAGACACGAACACCACGCTCTCACCAGGCTCGGGAGTAGGAATAACTTTCCCTTGGGCAGGCAGCCTATGCAAAATTTCGCCAGTTAGATACCTGGCATCTCTCAGCTTTAGCACGTCTTCTTCCGTGACAGAAGAAGGCATCCACCGGCCTTGCAGGTCGGAGCCGGACATTGTCGAAGGTCCGAAGCGCCTGAATCTGGAGCTTTGGGTGTTGGAACTCGAGGCGAGGGGCGGATTCGATTGAGATTAAAAGAAAGGAGCAGGCCTTGGTCTCGTTATAAAGAGGTTGAATACCAAGATCCCTCCCCGTGATCGTTTGGGACTCTCCTTTGATAGAGGGGGCGTGCCAACGGGCGCGGTTGGGTTACCCACGCCCGTATTGATGAGAATCCCAGAATAAGGGGATACGATCTCTGCTTTGACAAGACGTGCCAAGGAAACCGCTTTGCTAAACACGCTGAGGTGGAACAATAAAAACAATTCGAATAAAGGCTTGGCCGTGGTGTGACTTCATGCCACAAAATACGTCAGCAGATTGAACTTGTGTAAATATTATTCTCTCTACGGTGGTATGTGGAACTTATTTTGCAGAGCCGGACACTATCCTGGTGTTCAAAATCTTCTATGAATTATTCGGAGGAAGAACCCGCCTTGCAATGCCGAAGACAATATGCGTGCCGGACTCGTCGTCATTGAAGCCTGGTTCAGGGGCTACTGAGGGAGTCCTGGACTAGGGTGTCCGGATAGCCGAACTATCATCTTTGGCCGGACTCCAAGACTATGAAGATACAAGATTGAACACTTCGTCCCGTGTCCGGATGGGACTTTCCTTGGCGTGGAAGGCGAGCTTGGCAATACGGATATGTAGATCTCCTACCATTGTAACTGACTCTGTGTAACCCTAGCCCTCTCCGGTGTCTATATAAACCGGAGGGTTTTAGTCCGCAGGACGAACAACAATCATACCATAGGCTAGCTTCTAGGGTTTAGCCTCCTTGATCTCGTGGTAGATCCACTCTTGTACTACCCATATCATCAATATTAATCAAGAAGGAGTAGGGTTTTACCTCCACCGAGAGGGCCCGAACCTGGGTAAAAACATCGTGTCCCTTGTCTCCTGTTACCATCCGCCTAGACGCACAGTTCGGGACCCCCTACCCGAGATCTGCCGGTTTTGACACCGACAAGGACGGCATGACAGAGGTCATTGTGGAGCCCAAGACGGCGTCATCACCAGGATAGCTTGTACTAGCTGTCCCCTTTAGTTAGGATAGCTTCTACTAGCTGTCCCCTTTCAAATTGGCAAGTTGTTGGATCCCTTCCCGCTCAATATTTGGGGAGAGGACCAAGGCCTCTATAAATAGGGCTAGCCACCACAGTAGAAGGGGATCGATCAATTCCTCGCCGAGCAACCACACCAGCTCAAGAACACCTCTCCTCAGGAGGCTGTTCGTCCCTTGTACTATTCATCATCAGCCCAAGAGGCAACCCACCACACCACACACAGGAGTAGGGTATTACGCCACAACGGTGGCCCGAACCTGTATAAATCTTGTGTCTCTTGTGATGTGAGTTCATTGAGCTAGCTTAGGGATCGCGGCGAGGCTGAGAGCGAGATTCGGTAGGGGGAAATCTTCGTGCGGACCCTAGTGTTCGAACCTTAAGGGTTTGGCCGGAACCCGATATCTGACATTTGGCGCGCCAGGTAGGGGTGCGCTGAAGTCTTCCTTCCGCTGATCTGCGTCCCACCGCTTCATCGCATCCATGTCTGACGCCCGCCGAGCCCGCGCAGATCGCTGGGCCGCTCTCACCGCTCGGCGTCGCCCAGACGGCCCATATCGGCGGGCCTACCCGTCGTTCTCTGTTGCCTGCCGCCAATGCCGCCACCGCCCCGGCAGGGAACGAGCAGCAAGCATCCTCACTGCACCCCTCGCTGCGGTGGGACGGCCACACCGCCACTCCGTCACTGACCCCAGCTGGTTCGTCGTCCCATGCTCGTCGCGCCCCCGCGGACGCGCGGGCCGCGCTGCTCATGGCACGTGAGCTCCTGCGTTACCGCCCCGTTGACGACCTCTATGAAGAATGGCTCGCTCGCATCACCGAGCTTGTCAACACCACAGGGGGATCTCCCGCGCCATCCCTCTCGCTACCTCGCCCACCCCCGGGTATGAGCGACCTGGTTCAAGGAGCGCCTCCACCACCTCTGCCCCAAGACAGTGCCCTGGTTCCAAGGCACACGGCCCCTAGGCGTGACCCACCATGTCCGGCGTTCGCGCGACAAGAAGGAGGAAGCTTCCAAGAAATCCCTCGGCCTCAAGACGGCGCCCCCGTGCTCCCTGCACCGATGCGACAAGACCGCGTGCTGCCCATGGCAGTGGTGCGCGAGCACCATCAAGAGCAAGCTCTGCGTCAGTAGAGGGCCCCGGTGACCACAGCAAGTTGTCGTGCCTTCACCCCCGAGCTGCGTAGCATCGTCTGGCCGGGCAAGTTCAAGCCGGACCTGCCTCCTCGCTACGACGGCACCCCCGAACCCGCGGAGTTCCTGCAGCTCTACGAGTTGAGCATCGAGGCGGCCAACGGAGATGAGAAGGTCATGGCGAACTAGTTTCCCATGGCGCTCAAGGACGGTGCCCACTCTTGGCTCCTGAACCTGCCCCCCGGCTCGATATCCTCCTGGGACGAGATGCGCAGCCGCTTCATTGCCAACTTCCACGGCACTCGCGACCGTCCCCCAGCCGCGGGTGACCTGCGCCGCATCAAGCAACAACCTGGGGAGACCCTGCAGAAATACATCCAACGCTTCAACAGCGTCCGCCTCAAGATCCCCAAGGTGACGGAGGAGGCCATCATCTCAGCGTTCTCTGATAGCGTCCGTGACGTCAAGATGAAGGAGGAGCTCGCCATCCACGAGGAGTTGTGCACATCCCTGGAGCTGTTCAACCTGGCGACCAAGTGCGCAAGAGCTGAGGAGGGACGCCTCTCCCTCCTCGAGCTCCCTGCCGTCGATCCAGAAGAAAAGAAGACCAAGGCCAAGGACGTGAAGCGCAAGGGAGTAGCCGTGCTTGCGGCAGAACCAGACACGAAGCATGGCAGGGACCAGCCGGAGTCGTCCAAGGGCAGCCGACCGTTCTGCGCCTACCACAACCTCCACACCCACAACACCAACGACTGCCAGGAGCTCAGGGCCGTTCGAGAAGGATGCTTCGGTCGATGCCCCGAGCGCAACGACCGGAGCTACGGCCGAGGAGGAGGATGTGGCGGAGGATGATGGGACGACTGTGGCCCTCTCCAGGAGTGGCGTGACCGACCTCATGAGCATCGCTGGTAGGACCAGCCTCGCGAGGGCCACCCGCAGGGTAACGCAGGCCTTCCTCCGCTACCGACACCACTGATACGTCTCCAACGTGTCTATAATTTTTGATTGTTCCATGCTATTATATTACCCCTTTTGGATGTTTATGGGCTTTATTTTACACATCTATATCATTTTGGGACTAACCTACTAAACGGAGGCCCAGCCCATATTGTTGTTTTTTTGCCTATTTCAGTATTTTGAAGAAAAGGAATATCAAATGGAGTCCAAACGGAATGAAACCTTCGGGAGCATGATTTTTGGAACGAACGTGATCCAAAGGACTTGGAGTGCAAGTCAAGAAGCAACCAAGGCTCCCACGAGATAGGAGGGCACCCCCCTATAGGGTGCGCCCCCCGTGTCGTGGGCCCCTTGGGCGTCCACCGATGTACTTCTTCCTCCTATATAAGCCTACGTACCTCGAAAACATCCAGGGGGCAGACGAAACCGAATTTTCACCACCGTAACCTTCTGTGTCCGCGGGATCTCATCTTGGAGCCTTCGACGGCGTTCTGCCGGAGGGGGGGATCGACCACGGAGGGCTTCTACATCAACATCCTTGCCCCTCCGATGAGTTTTGAGTAGTTTACCACAGACCTACGGGTCCATAGTTATTAGCTAGATGGCTTCTTCTCTCTTTTTGGATCTCAATACAATGTTTTCCCCTCTCTTGTGGAGATCTATTTGATGTAAACCCTTTTTGCGGTGTGTTTGTCGACATCCGATGAATTGTGGGTTTATGATCAAGTTTATCTATGAATAATATTTGAATCTTCTCTGAATTCTTGTATGTGTGATTGAGTTATCTTTGCAAGTCTCTTCGAATTATCGGTTTGGTTTGGCCTACTAGATTGATCTTTCTTGCCATGGGAGAAGTGCTTAGCTTTGGGTTCAATCTTGCGGTGTCCTTACCCAGTGATAGAAAGGGTTGGAAGGAACGTATTGTATTGTTGCCATCGAGGATAACAAGATGGGGTTTATATCATATTGCTTGAGTTTATCCCTCTACATCATGTCATCTTGCTTAATGCGTTACTCTGTTCTTATGAACTTATACTCTAGATGCAGGCAGGAGTCGGTCAATGTCTTGAGTAATAGTAGTAGATGCAGCCAGGAGTCGGTCTACTTGTTGTGGACGTGATGCCTATATACATGATCATGCCTAGATAATCTCATAATTATTCGCTTTTCTATCAATTGCTTGACAGTAATTTGTTCACCCACCGTAATACTTATGCTATCTTGAGAGAAGCCACTAGTGAAACCTATGGCCCCCGGGTCTATCTCTTATCATATTTGCATCCAATCTACTTTTATTTGCATCTTTACTTTTTGCATCTATATTATAAAATACCAAAAATATATTTATCTTATCTTACTATCTTTATTAGATCTCACTTTCGCAAGTGGCCGTGAAGGGATTCACAACCCCTTTATTGTGTTGGTTGTGAGTTCTCAGTTTGTTTGTGTAGGTGCATGGGACTTTTGAGGAGCCTCCTACTGGATTGATACCTTGGTTCTCAAAAACTGAGGGAAATAATTACGCTACTATTGCTGCATCACCCTCTCCTCTTTGAGGAAAACCAACGCAAGCTCAAGACGTAGCAAGAAGGATTTCTGGCGCCGTTGCCGGGGAGGTCTTCGCTCATGTCAAGACATACCAAGTACCCATCACAAACCCATCTCCCTCGCATTTACATTATTTGCCATTTGCCTCTCGTTTTCCTCTCCCCCACTTCACCCTTGACGTTTTATTCGCCCTCTCTTTCCCAATCTCCTCCTCTCTTTTCGCTTGCCTTTTTCCGTTTGCTTGTGTGTTGGATTACTTGTTGCCATGGCGCAAGATAATATCAAATTGTGTGATTTCTCGAATACCAATAATAATGATTTCCTTAGTACTCTGATTGCTCCTGTTAATGATGTTGAGTCTTGTGAAATCAATACTGCTTTGCTGAATCTTGTTATGAAAGAACAATTCGCCGGCCTTCCTAGTGAAGATGCCGCTACTCATCTAAACAACTTTCTTGATTTGTGTGATATGCAAAAGAAGAAAGATATGGATAACAATATTGTCAAATTGAAGTTATTTCTGTTTTCACTTAGAGATCGTGCTAAAGTTTGGTTTTCTTCTTTGCCCAAAAATAGTATTGATTCTTGGAACAAGTGCAAAGATGCTTTTATCTCTAAGTATTTTCCTCCCGCTAAGATTATCTCTCTTAGGAACGATATCATGAATTTTAAACAACTTGATCATGAGCATGTTGCCCAATCTTGGGAAAGAATGATATTGATGCTTCGCAATTGCCCTGCTCATGGTTTGAATTTATGGATGATCATACAAAAAATTTATGTCGGTTTCAACTTTGCTTCTAGAAATCTCTTAGATTATGCCGCGGGAGGCACGTTTTTGGAAATCACGTTAGGAGATGCTACAAAACTTCTTGATAATATTATGGCTAATTATTCTCAATCGCACACCGAAAGATCTTCTAGTAAAAAAAGTGCATGCTATAGAAGAAATCAATGTTTTGAGTGGAAAGATGGATGAACTTATGAAATTGTTTGCTACTAAAAATACTCCTCTTGATCCCAATGATATTCCTTTGTCTTATTTGATTGAGAATAATAATGAATCTATGGATGTGAATTTTGTTGGTAGGAATAGTTTTGGAAACAATGCTTATAGAGAAAACTTTAATGCTAGACCATTCCCTAGTAATTCCTCTAATAATTATGGAAATTCCTACAATAACTCTTATGGTAATTTTAATAAGATACCCTCTGATTTTGAGAATAGTGTGAAAGAATTTATGATTTCTCAAAAGAATTTTAATGCTTTGCTCGAAGAAAAATTGCTCAAAGTTGATGATTTGGCTAGGAACGTTGATAGACTTTTGCTTGATGTTGATTCTCTTAAACTTAGATCTTCTCCTCCTAAGCATGATATCAATGAGTCTCTCAAAGTAATGAGAATTTCCATTGACGAGTGCAAGGAAAGAACCGCTAGATTGCGTGCTAAAAAAGATAGCTTTGTAAAGGCGTGTTCTTCTAGTTTCCATGAAAATAATGATGAGGATCTTAAAGTTATTGATGCGTCTCCTATTAGATCTATGTTTTGCAATATGAATCTTGATAATTATGGGACTGATGATGAGTCATCCTTACCTAGAAGGCGTCCCAAGAATTCGGAGTTTTTAGATCTTGATGCTAAATTTGGTAAAAGTGGGATTGGAGAGGTCACAACTTTAAATAGCATTGAACCCACTATCTCGGATTTCAAGGAATTTGATTATGATAATTGTTCTTTAGAAGGTTGTATTTCCTTGTTGCAATCCATTGTTAATTCTCCCCATGCTTATAGTCAAAATAAAGCTTTTACCAAACATATCGTTGATGCCTTGATGCAATCTTATGATGAAAAACTTAATTTGGAAGTTTCTATACTTAGAAAACTTAATGATGAGTGGGAACCTACTATAAAGATTAGAGTTAAAGATCATGAGTGTTTTGCTTTGTGTGATTTGGGTGCTAGTGTTTCCACGATTCCGAAAACTTTATGTAATATTCTAGGTTTCCATGATCTTGATGATTGCTCTTTAAATTTGCACCTTGCGGATTCCACCATTAAAAAGCCAATGGGGAGGATCAATGATGTTCTCATTGTTGCAAATAGAAATTGGTACCCGTGGATTTTATCGTTCTTGATATAGATTGCAATCTTTCTTGCCCTATTATTCTTGGTAGACCTTTCCTTAAAACGATTGGTGCGATTATTGATATGAAGGAAGGGAATATTAGATTCCAATTTCCACTAAAGAAAGGCATGGAGCACTTTCTAAGTAAGAAAGTCAAATTACCTTTTGAATCTATCATGCGGGTTACTTATAAATTTAGTGCCAAAGATGGCACCCGTTAGATCTATCTTCGCTTTTATGCCTAGCTAGGGGAGTTAAACGATAGCGCTTGTTGGGAGGCAACCCAATTTTCTTTGTGTTTTTTGTTTTTTATCCTGTTTAGTAATAAATCTTGCATCTACCTTCTTTTTAGATGTATTTTTATCTTTTAATTAGTCTTTGTGCCAAGTAGAACCTATAGGATAACCTATGATGTTAGTTGATTTGATTCTGCTAAAAAACAGAAACTTTGCACGCACGAATATAATTTTGTTAAATCACAGGAACGTGATTTTGCGTTGATTCTTTTTGATTCTGATCAATAAACAAATTTTCCAGGACTTCCTATTTTGGTAGGATTTTTAAAGTTCCATAAGTTTGCGTTAGATACAGATTGCTACAGACTGTTCTGTTTTTGACAGATTCTGTTTTTGTGTGTTGTTTGCCTATTTCGATGCATCTATGGCTAGTAAAATAGTTTATAAACCATAGAGAAGTTGGAATACAGTAGGTTTAACACCAAAATAAATAAAGAATGAGTTCATTACAGTACTTATGTGGTGGTTTTGTTTTCTTTCACTAACAGAGCTTATAAGATTTCCTGTTGAGTTTTGTGTTGTGAAGTTTTCAAGTTTTGGGTACAGATTTTATGGACTATGGAATAAAGGGTGGCAAGAGCCTAAGCTTGGGGATGCCCAAGGCACCCCAAGATATTCAAGAATAGCCAAAAGCCTAAGCTTGGGGATGCCCCGGGAAGGCATCCCCTCTTTCGTCTTCGTTCGTTGGTAACTTTACTTGGAGCTGTATTTTTATTCGCCACATGATATTTGTTTTGCTTGGAGCGTCGTGTATTATATTAGTCTTTGATTTTTAGTTTACCACAATCATCCTTGATGTGCACACCTTTTGGGAGAATCCTATTTGATTACAATTTGCTAGAATACTCTATGTGCTTCACTTATATCTTTTGAGCTTGATAGTTTTTGCTCTAGTGCTTCACTTATATCTTTTAGAGTACGGTTGTGTCTTAATTTTGAAGAAATTTCTAGTCTCTCATACTTCACTCATATCTTTTTGAGAGTCTTTTAGAACGGCATGGTATTTTCTATGGTTTTAAAATTGGTCCTAGAATGGTAGGCATCCAAGTTGGGTATAATAAAAACTATCATAGGAAGTGAATTGGATGCTATGATCAATTTGATACTTGATAATTGTTTTGAGATAGGGAGGTAGTGATATTAAAGTCATGCTAGTTGGGTGATTACGAATTTAAAGAATGCTTGTGTTGAAGTTAGCAAGTCCCATAGCATGCACGTATGGTTAAAGTTGTGTAACAAATTTGAAACATTAAGTGTACCTGGCTTGTGCATCCTTATGAGTGGCGGTCGGGGACGAGCTATGGTATTTTCCTACCAATCTATCCCCCTAGGAGCATGCACGTAGTACTTGATTTTTGATGACTTCTAAATTTTTGCAATAAGTATATGAGTTCTTTTGACTAATGTTGAGTCCATGGATTATACGCACTTTTACCTTTCCACCATTGCTAGCCTCTTTGGTACCGTGCATTGCCCTTTCTCACCTTGAGAATTGGTGCAAACTTTGCTGGTGCATCCAAACCCCGTGATACAATATGCTCTATCACACATAAACCTCCTTACATCTTCCTCAAAACAGCCACCATACCTACCTATTATGCCATTTCCATAGCCATTCTGAGATATATCGCCATGCAACTTTCCACCGTCCCGTTTATCATCATCATGACATACTTTACTTTTGTTGTATTGCCATTGCATGATCATGTAGTTGACATCGTATTTGTGGCAAAGCCACCATGTATTATTTTCATACATGTCACTCTTGATTCATTGCATCATCTCGGTACACCGCCGGAGGCATTCATATAGAGTCATATCTTGTTCTAGTTTCGAGTTGTAATTCATAAGTTGTAATCAATAGAAGTGTGATGATCATCATTATTAGAGCATTGCCCAAAGAAGAAAAAAAGAAGAAAGGCCAAAAAAAGGCCAATAAAAAGAAAATAAATAAAAAGGGCAATGTTACTATCTCTTTTTCCACACTTGTGCTTCAAAGTAGCACTTTGTTCTTCATGTAGTGAGTCTGATATATTGTGCTTCAAAGTAGCGCCATGTTTTTCATATAGTGAGTCTCATAAGTTGTCTTTTTCATACTAGTGGAAATTTTTCATTATAGAACTTGGCTTGTATATTCCTACGATGGGCTTCCTCAAATGCCCTAGGTCTTCGTGAGCAAGCAAGTTGGATGCACACCCACTAGTTTTATTTTGTTGAGCATTCATTTATAGCTCTAGTGCATCCGTTGCATGGCAATCCCTACTCCTCATGTTGACTTAAATTGATGGGCATATCCATAGCCCGTTGATTATCCCCGTCAATGTGAGACTTTCTCTTTTTTTGTCTTCTCCACACAATCCCCATCATCATATTCTATTCCACCCATAGTGCTATATCCATGGCTCACGCTCATGTATTGCGTGAAGGTTGAAAAAGTTTGAGATTATTTAAGTATGAAACAATTGCTTGGCTTGTCATCGAGGGTATAGAAGTTGGGAACATCTTTGTGTGACGAAAATGAAACATAGCCTAACTATATGATTTTGTAGGGATGAACTTTCTTTTGCCATGTTATCTTGAGAAGACATGATTACTTTGATTAGTATGCTTGAAGTGTTACTATTTCATTTATCATTATGAACTTTTATTTTGAATCATTTGGATCTGAACATTCATGCCACAATAAAGAAAATTACGTTAAGAATTATGCTAGGTAGCATTCCACATCAAAAATTCTCTTTTTATCATTTACCTACTCGAGGACGAGCAGGAATTAAGCTTGGGGATGCTTGATACGTCTCCAACGTATCTATAATTTTTTATTGTTCCATGCTATTATATTACCCCTTTTGGATGTTTATGGGCTTTATTTTACACATTTATATCATTTTTGGGATTAACCTACTAACCAGAGGCCCAACCCATATTGCTGTTTTTTTGCCTATTTCAGTATTTCGAAGAAAAGGTATATCAAACGGAGTCCAAACGGAATGAAACCTTCGGGAGCGTGATTTTTGGAACGAACGTGATCTAGAGGACTTGGAGTGCAAGTCAAGAAGCAGCTGAGGCTCCCACGAGATAGGAGGGCGCCCCCCCCTATAGGGCGTGCCCCCTGTCTCGTGGGCCCCTCGGGCGTCCACCGACGTACTTCTTCCTCCTATATAAGCCTACGTACCCCGAAAACATCCAGGGGCAGACAAAACACAATTTCCACCACCATAACCTTCTGTATCCGCGAGATCTCATCTTGGAGCCTTCGCCGGCATTTTGCCGGAGGGGGAATCGACCATGGAGGGCTTCTACATCAACATCCTTGCCCCTCCGATGAGTTGTGAGTAGTTTACCACAGACCTACGGGTCCATAGTTATTAGCTAGATGGCTTCTTCTCTCTTTTTGGATCTCAATACAATGTTCTCCCCCTCTCTTGTGGAGATCTATTCGATGTAAACCCTTTTTGCGGTGTGTTTGTCGAGATCCGATGAATTGTGGGTTTATGATCAAGTTTATCTATGAATAATATTTGAATCTTCTCTGAATTCTTGTATGTGTGATTGAGTTATCTTTGCAAGTCTCTTTGAATTATCGGTTTGGTTTGGCCTACTAGATTGATCTTTCTTGCCATGGGAGAAGTGCTTAGCTTTGGGTTCAATCTTGCGGTGTCCTTACCCATTGACAGAAAGGGTTGCAAGGCACGTATTGTATTGTTGCCATCGAGGATAACAAGATGGGGTTTATATCATATTGCTTGAGTTTATCCCTCTACATCATGTCATCTTGCTTAATGTGTTACTCTATTCTTATGAACTTAATACTCTAGATGCAGGCAGGAGTCGGTCGATGTGTTGAGTAATAGTAGTAGATGCAGGCAGGAGTTGGTCTACTTGTTGCAGACGTGATGCCTATATACATGATCATGCCTAGATAATCTCATAATTATTTGCTTTTCTATCAATTGCTCGACAGTAATTTGTTCACCCACCGTAATACTTATGCTATCTTGAGAGAAGCCACTAGTGAAACCTATGGCCCCCGGGTCTATCTCTTATCATATTTGCTTCCAATCTACTTTTATTTGCATCTTTACTTTTTGCATCTATATTATAAAATACCAAAAATATATTTATCTTATCTTACTATCTTTATTAGATCTCACTTTCGCAAGTGGCCGTGAAGGGATTGACAACCCCTTTATTGCGTTGGTTGTGAGTTCTCAGTTTGTTTGTGTAGGTGCGTGGGACTTTTGAGGAGCCTCCTACTGGATTGATACCTTGGTTCTCAAAAACTGAGGGAAATACTTACGCTACTATTGTTGCATCACCCTCTCCTCTTCGAGGAAAACCAGTGCAAGCTCAAGACGTGGCAACCACCAAGGAGGAATGACGACCATCATCAAGACGAGGGGGCTGGGGGCTTCCAGGAGCCTCGTATAATTGCTTGCATCTTGGGCGGAGCTCAGGCCCCAGCCTCTCAGCGCATCTTCAAGCAGTTTGCTAGCGAGGTGAATGCAGTCCTCCGCAGGCTCGAGGCCACACGCCCGCTCAGGTGGTCCAAGTGCGCCATCACCTTCAGCTCGGCCGATCAACTCAAGTGCGCGGCTATTGCTGGCGTCCTCCCGATGCTTTGTTCCCCGATCATCAGCAACGTGCAAGTCACCAAGACCCTCATCGATGGCGGCGCAGGGCTTAACTTCCTGTCCGTTGAGATGTTCGACAACCTTCAGGTGCCATATGATCAGCTCCAGCCTACCAAGCCTTTCTCAGGAGTTACTGACGGTTCCACCACCCCGATAGGGCAGGTCTGCCTCCCTGTCACCTTCGGACAGCGCGATGACTACCGCACCAAGCTCATCGACTTCGACGTCGCCCACATCCACCTGTCGTACAATGCCATCCTCGGGTATCCGGCCCTGGCCAAGTTCATGGCGGTGACCCACCATGGCTACAACGTCCTCAAGATGCCAGGAAGCGGCAGAATCATCATGGTGCCCTGCGAAGAGAGAGATGCGGTGTGCTCCCTCGAGCGTGCCTTCCAAGCTCCATCAATCGAGGACCCGGACAGCAAAGGCGAGAATCCTTCTCAGGCCATCCCCAAGAAGAAGAAGCAACCGCTCCGCAAAAGGCCTCAGGAGGTCGGCAACTCGGGTGGTGCCGCGTCAGTATCAGCGCCCGTGCATGGGGCGCCTCCTTCCATCACATAGGAAGGTGCGCCCGGCGCCCTCTTCGGGCAGGGCTCGGGGGCTCTCTTCTGGAGGGCCTCGGACCCTAGCCAACATCACGAGGGAGGCGCTCGGGCACCACTTGGAGGCGTGCTTCGCGGCACGTTTCCCTTAGGAAGGCACAGGGCATGGGAATCCCAACGTTCAAGAGTTCATTGCCAAGCCACTCAAGAGCTTCAGGAAGCAAGGGCCGTGCGCGGCAATCGCCGCCTACCCGGCGCGGCTCCCCATCCAGGCGAGGATGGTGGGCTGCGTGTCTGCATCGACGTCCCAGGGCTCAACCGGGCCACATCTCAGGAGCGCTTCTGGCCTTCGCGCATTGGACGCTGCAAGGGTCCGCTGCACAGCTACATTCGCACGCCTTTCAGCCTGCTCAATGCGGCTGCCACCTACCAGCGTCACCTGTGGAGCATCCTGGTGGGTCAGGAGGCCAAGCACCAAGCGGTCCTAACAGAGATGGAGACGGTCCTCAAGGAACCACCTGGACCCCTAGAGCCTCCTGAGGCTTAGGGCCCTGGTGGCTCGTGAGGGTTGGCCTCTTCACCGCGCATCTTCAGCTGCTCCAACACCCCCTCTACAATGGAACCAGGTGACATCCCCCAAGTTCATTTCAGCTGGGAGCGCCCTCAGGGATGCATTATTCCCAGGCCACGTGGGTCCGTCCCTGCGGCATGTATCTCTTTTTATGTCTTTAGCTTACCTTGTTGGGGACGCCCCTTGGGCTGCATCATCCCCAAGCCGCTTGGGTCTAACCCAGTGGCATGTATCCATTCTGCATTTACTTAAGCTGATTTGCCTTTCATGCCCGATCTACCCGTGATTATCACCTACTCGATTGCCACGTACCACGGGAGCTGCTCACGCTGGCACGACACTTGCGCACGGGTCCGTCCCTGCAACACTGACAAATCTGAGCGGTTGAGCTCTGGCCCACGGCAACCCCGCGCGCTTCACCTCACCAGGCCCTCAGTGCCCTCACCCTTCTCTCGGAGCAACCAATGGCCGGCCGGCAATCATAATGGCAACCCGTGCCATTCTCGTGCTGATTTGCTGGAACCTCCTGATGTCTACAACGGGTGGCACCACGAGCTCCCTCTCTTTCCCATGTGATCCACTTGCGCGTTAAAAGGGGGGCTCCTGAGCATCGCGACTCAGGAGCTCTTACTGGCTCTCCAGCCCTCACCCCCTGGCCTTGACCACGGCACCGCGACCTGGCATACTAGCGGCGGCTGAGATCGCTTGAGGGCCGGGACCTGAGGACGTAGAGCATGAAGGAGAGTGTGGGGAAGAAGGGGGAGGATCGCACAGGCCTAGCCTAGCTGCACCACGGCTGCCGACGCACAAGTCTGGTGCAACGCAGGGGAACGACCCCGGACCACCGAGATGAGTCTCGCGCTTGGAACAACTAATCATTATGATGCGAAATTCTAATTGATGCGGCCCTGTGGCGGCAACATTACCTTCCTTTCTCACCTCTCGGCGGCTGCTTGCACGCTAAAAGGGACCTCTTGAGCATCACGCCTCAGGGGCTCTTATTGGACCTCGGGCCGCTCACCTCCTGGCCTTGACCACGGTATCACGACCTAGCATACCAGCGACGGCTGCAGCCTGCCTGGGGACCGGGACCTGTCAGCGTAGAGCACCAAGTTGTTGCGAGGTTAGAAAGGGGGAACCAAGCCAAGATAGGACAAGCACTCACATGATTCCATAATAAGGATAACATAAACAAAAGACATCGCGGACCCTTTACACACCCCCGCGGGTTGTTTTTCGATTCCTAGCAGGGAACAAAAGAGAAGAACTTTGAGGAGCCCTAACTACACGCGCCTTCGTGGCCGACGCCATCATCAATAGTGGGCCATGGGATACCGGCGCCAACCTCATCTAGATCAGCGGCTGCGACGGCCCGATGCTACCGCCTTGCTCTGGGCACGGTGGGAGCTCGGGTGTACATAGCTGTCGTCGCTCGACTCGGGAGAGTCGCTAGACTCCTAAGCGTTGCTGCTGCCGTCGGAGGAGCCGCTGGAGAAGCAGACAATGGGCCCAACCCCCGCCGCGTCGATGTCCTGACTGCCCCCTCCGGGGCAGCAGTCCAGGCGGCAGCCTTCCGCGTCGAAGACCTTGAAGGGCAACAAGGAGGCGCCATTGTATTCAAAATGGATCACGAGGGCGCCCCCTGTTTGGCAGACCCGGGCGGCCTCGCCCCAGCCTCGGGTCATGAAGATCTTGCCCAAGGGAACGACCTCAACCAACGCTCTGATCGCCGGGGCACCACAGTTGGCGTGCTGCAGCCAAAGCTCGAGAGGCCCCCTTGGTGGCATCTCGGTGGAGAAGACCGAAGGGAAGCGGATCCAGGTGCTTGGAGGCATCGCTGCGTGCAGCACGAGCTCGTGAGAGGAGTCCGCAGCATGGACTCCAGGGGCGATGGAGCGTGCCACCATGGCGTGCTGACCACGGCTGCGGCGCGGGTGGCGCCGCTCGCCGCCCCTTTCTCTGGAGCCCTTGGCTGGGGCCCATTAGAGTAGCGGGTATCTAGGAGGTGGCCACTCGCACCAAGGCCTTGTCATCTCCAGCCTCATGACCTCGCCGAGGCGGTGGTGGACCAGCCTCTTCTTCGGCGGAAGCGGATCGGGTCCGTCCCGGGGATCCTTCCCCGTCTCTTCGGCTGAGAATCTACGGATCGGCGCCATTGGCGTGAAGACTGGAGATGGAGCAGGAAATAAGAAGCAGGCGGAGTAAGAGGAGATGGGTGACGGG
>NC_041385.1:423749658-423767143 GCF_002162155.2 Triticum dicoccoides
AGGGAGGCCAACCTCGACCTCCAAGATTGCAGGTAACGATAACCCTTTTTTGCATGCAGCAGGGACTCATCAAGTCGGGCAGTTGCCGAGGCAGCGCGCGGAAGCGAGGACGCCCACGTCCAATCAGTCGCCACGTGTCGACCAAGGCCGCAGGCTGTTGGGGCCCGCGGCGCTCCGCACTTGCCCTTTGGCTTCACTGCTAAGCGAAGTCCGAGCGTGCCTTGGGCCCGGGGGCTACTGTCGGTGTTCTGGGAACGGGGGTCCCCAGACTTGCCTGCCTGTGGCCCGCGGCGTGGCTCCACCAGTGGACCAGTATGGCCCGTCTTCATCAACCAACACTCAAGACCTTCGTGAGGGGCCAAGCCTCGCGGGGTGGACGACACAAGGCCTCCTCAGGAGCGGCCTCACCACGCAGGCTCGCGAGGAGGAGGAGAGATCAAGGCAAGGGTGATACGTCTCCGTCGTATCTACTTTTCCAAACACTTTTGCCCTTGTTTTGGACTCTAACTTGTATGATTTGAATGGAACTAACCCGGACTGACGCTGTATTCAGCAGAATTGCCATGATGTTGTTTTATGTGCAGAAAATAAAAGTTCTCGAAATGACCTGAAACTCCACGGGATGTCTTATAAAAAATAATAAAAAATCCTTGCCAAAGATGAAGACTGGGGGGGCCCACACCCTGTTCACGAGGGTGGGGGGGCGCCCCCCTCCTGGGCGCGCCCCCTACCTCATGGGCCCCCTGGAGACCCTCCGACACCAACTCCAACTCCATATATTGGCTTTCGGGGAGAAAAAAATAAGAGAGAAGAAATAGTCACGTTTTACGATACGGAGCCGCCGCCAAGCCCTAATCTCTCTCGGGAGGGCTGATCTGGATTCCGTTCGGGGCTCCGGAGAGGGGGATTCATCGTCGTCGTCATCATCAACCATCCTCCATCACCGCCATGCGTGAGTAATTCCATCGTAGGCTTGCTGGACGGTGATGGGTTGGATGAGATTTATCATGTAATCGAGTTAGTTTTGTTAGGGTTTGATCCCTAGTATCCACTATGTTCTAAGATTGATGTTGCTATGACTTTGCTATGCTTAATGCTTGTCACTAGGGCCTGAGTGCCATGATTTCAGATCTGAACCTATTATGTTTTCATGAATATATGTGAGTTCTTGATCCTATCTCGCAAGTCTATAGTCACCTACTATTTGTTATGATTCGGCAACCCCGAAGTGACAATAATCGGGACCACTCCCGATGATGACCATAGTTTGAGGAGTTCATGTATTCACTATGTGCTAATGCTTTGTTCCGGTTCTCTATTAAAAGGAGGCCTTAATATCCCTTAGTTTCCAATAGGACCCCGCTGCCACGGGAGGGTAGGACAAAAGATGTCATGCAAGTTATTTTCCATAAGCACGTATGACTATATTCGGAATACATGCCTACATTACATTGATGAATTGGAGCTAGTTCTGTGTCACCCTATGTTATGACTCTTACATGACGAACCGCATCCGGCATAATTATCCATCACTAATCCGGGTCTACGAGTTTTCCATATACTGTTTCTCGCTTATTTACTTTTCCGTTGCCATTGTTACAATCACTACAAAATACCAAAAACATTACTTTTGATGTCTTTACTTTTGTTACTGTTACCACCACTGTCATATTACTTTGCTATTAAACACTTTGCTGCAGATACTAAGTTTCCAGGTGTGGTTGAATTGACAACTCAGCTACTAATACTTGAGAATATTCTTTGGCTCCCCTTGTGTCGAATCAATAAATTTGGGTTGAATACTCTACCCTCGAAAACTGTTGCGATCCCCTATACTTGTGGGTTATCAAGACCTTTTTCTAGCGATGTTGCGGGGGAGCATAGCTCTATTCTTTGAGTCACTTGGGATTTATATCTGGTGGACACTATGAAGAACTTGAAATACGATCGAACTACTATTTTGCCCTCAACTCCGAGGGGAGGTAAGGAACTGCCATCTAGCTCTGCACTAGATTCTCCTTCCGTTATAAGTAAGCTTGTGACACCTAAACCTGCTACTGCTATGAATTCTGATATGTTGCATGTTATTGATGATGCCACTTCTGCTATGCATGATACTTATGATGAAACTACTTCTATGCTTGATACTACTGTATCCCTTGGTGAATTTCTAGATGAACAAATTGCTAGGGTTGGAGAGAAAGAAATTATTGAATCTGAATACGATGATGAGAGTGATGATGAAAATATGCCTGCTATTCCTGAGGGTTATCTTTTTGATGAAGAATCTTCTGCAGCTATTTTTGCCTGCCAGGATAAATACAAACTTACGAGGCTGCTAGTTAAATGGAGTAAAGAATCTCTTAGAGATAGAATGAGACCCGACCCTTCTTTTGCTACTTCACCTATCGGTGTTCCCGATAAGGATTATTATGAATTTTCTGTTGATCCAAATATAATTACTTTGGTTGAATCTGATCCTTTCTATGGCTATGAATCTGAAACTGTTGTGGCACATCTTACTAAGTTAAATGATATAGCTGCCCTGTTTACTAATGATGAGAGATCGCGCTACCTTTATTTACTCAAAATATTTCCATTCTCACTAAAGTGTGATGCTAAGATATGGTTTAATTCTCTTGATCCTGGTTGTGTGCGTAGTCCCCAGGATATGATTTATTATTTCTCTGCTAAATATTTCCCTGCTCATAAGAAACAAGCTGCTTTGAGGTAAATATACAACTTCGTGCAAATTGAAGCAGAGAGTCTCCCACAAGCTTGGGGGAGGCTTCTCAAGTTACTTAATGCTTTGCCTGACCATCCTCTTAAGAAACCTGAAATACTTGATATCTTTTATAATGGACTAACTGATGCTTCCAGAGATTACCTGGATAGTTGTGCTGGTTCTCTTTTCAGGGAAAGAACACCGGATGAAGCTGAAATTCTATTGAATAATATGTTGACAAATGAAAATAATTAGGCACCTCCTGAGCCACCTCCTGAGCCAGCTCCAGAGCCAATTACCGAGCCTATTCCTAAACCAACTCCGAAAAAGGGAGGTGTTCTATTTCTCAGTCCCGAAGATATGCAAGAGGCAAAGAAATCTATGAAAGAAAAAGGTATTAAAGCTGAAGATGTTAAGAATTTACCTCCTATTGAAGAAATACACGGTCTTAATTTACCTCCTGTTGAAGAAGTATATGATCTCAATTCCTTACTCGCTGAAGTCCCTCCTACTAAAATTGCTAGTCAGTGCTTATTTTGGTAGACAATTAAAACAGAATACCTTTATGATTAAACGCTTGGGTGATTTTATGGCTAATATTAGAGGTGAACTTAAACTTGTTAGCAAACATGCTTCTATGGTTACCACTCAAGTAGAACAAGTACTTAAAGCTCAGAAAGAAGTGCTTGATGAAATGAATAGTAAGAAAAATGATTATGCTGTTAGAGTGGCTACTAGAACTAGTAGAATGACTCAGGAACCTTTGTATCCTGAAGACCACCCTAAGAGAATCGAGCAAGATTCTTAGAGAAATAATATTGATGTACCTAGTTCTTCTAAAAGGAAGAAAAAGAAAAATGATAGGACTTTGCAAACTTCTAGTAAACCTATTGCTGAACCACCTGAGAATCCAAATGATATCTCTATGTCTGATGCTGAAACACAATCTGGTAATGAACATGAACCTAGTGAAAATATTAATGATGATGTTCATGATGATGCTCAACCTAGTAATGATAATGATGTAGAAGTTGAACCTGCTGTTGATCTTGATAACCCACAAGCAAAGAATCAACGTTATGATAAAAGAGACTTCATTGCTAGGAAACATGGTAAAGAAAGGGAACCATGGGTTCAGAAACCCATGCCTTTTTCTCCGAAACCATCCAAGAAAAAGGATGATGAGGATTTTGAGCGCTTTGCTGAAATGATTAGACCCATCTTTTTGCGTATGCGATTAACTGATGTGCTCAAAACAAATCCTTATGTTAAGTATGAAGGATATCATTACTAATAAAAGAAAGATACCGGAAGCTGAAATTTCCACCATGCTTGCTAATTATACTTTTTAGGGTGGAATACCAAAGAAACTTGGAGATCCAGGAGTACCTACTATACCATGCTCCATTAAGAGAAATTATGTTAAAACTGCTTTATGTGATCTTGGAGCCGGTGTTAGTGTTATGCCTCTCTCTTTATCTCGTAGACTTGACTTGAATAAGTTGACACCTACTGAAATATCTCTGCAAATGGTTGATAAATCAACTGCTATACATGTCGGTATTTGTGAGGATGTGCCTGTTGTAGTTGCGAACGTTACTATTTTAACGGACTTTGTTATTCTTGATATTCCCAAGGATGATAGTATGTCTATTATTTTTGGAAGACCTTTCCTTAATACTGCAGGGGCTGTTATTGATTGCAACAAAGGCAATGTCACTTTTCATGTTAATGGTAATGAGCACACGGTACACTTTTCGAGGAAACAACCTCAAGTTTATAGTATCAACTCTATTGGAAAAATTCCATCGATTATATTTGGAGGTTTTGAATTTCCTCTCCCTACTGTCAAGAAAAAGTATGATATTCTTATTGTTGGGGATTTTCATATCCCCATTGAGGTAACTTAGTGTTATTCGAAATTTCTCCGGTTCCGTGTTATTCGGAATGAGTTTGTTAACAAGACTTGATCAACCTTGTTAGTGGGTTCATTTTGATGATCACGAGAAGGATGAAACTAGAAGCACAACCTTCTGTACCCTATTTATATTTTCTATAATTTAGTACAAATAAAGTAAAATAGTATTTTTCTGTCTGTTCCCTGACTTATCCGTGCAATATAAAAATATCCCGAAAATAAAAGTCCTCAGAATGCCATGCCAATTTAATATGAATTTTTCGGGAATATTTGAGGATTTACTGTGCAAAAATTACCGCGGGGGGAGCTGCCACCTGGCCACGAGGGTAGAGGGCACGCCCTACCCCCCCTGGGTGTGCCCCCTACCTCATGGGCCCACGGTGGCCCTCCTCCACTTATCCCTGCACCCATCTTCTTCCTTTGCCTCACACAAACACGAAAAACCAACTCAAGCACGAGTTCCAGCCCCTGTTGCTATGATTTTCGATCTCCTTGCTCAAAGCACCTCTCGCAAAACTGCTTGGGGAGATTGTTCCTTGGTATGTGACTCCTCCATTGGTCCAATTAGTTTTTGTTCTAGTGCTTTATTCATTACAAATTTATGCTGCATAGGTGACCATGTTCTTGAGCTTGCATGTCAAATTTATATGGTTCCAAGTAGTTCTAATGCTTGATATAGACTCTAGGCACTTGTGGGAGTTGTTGCTATCAATTTTATTGAAGTTGGCTCACTTTTATTTGAAGTTACTAAAAATTGCAGATTATTTCAGAAAATAACGAAGAGACTTTTGAGGGGCTCATCGAGCCATAGTTCGAAGGAAAAACAAAAGGAAGAAGAGCAGAAGCCCAAATTTAATTTGCCTCGCACCGCGGAGGTCCGGCCGTGTGAATGGTCTTCCGATGACTTCTTGAGGAGAGCCGGGATTTATGAGGATTTCTATTTATTGATTGAGAATGTTGGTCTCACCGACTTCCTCCGCGACCAACGTCATCAGTATCTCTTGCTCACAAATACTTTTGTGCAAAACTTCCACTTTTTCCCTAAGAAATCACCTCCGTCAGTAGGGTTTCATTTATATGACGTTGTTAAGGAGATGCCATTAGCTGAATTTTGCGAGGTTTGCAAAATACCCTTTGAAGGCACCTTGGATGAACCACACCGTAATGAAGTAGAAGCTTTTATTAACACTATCACCGTGGGAGAAACCAGGAAGGTTTCTGATGCAAGGATTACTAGCATACATTTTCCTGTTTTATGCTACTTTGCTTTATTTGCTAGTCGTTGCTTGATTGGACACGGGAACTGTGGAAATCTTAGTGTTCCTGATATTATTATTTTGTTCCATGGTCTGTATCGAAATAACTCTGTGAGTATGGGTGGAATTGTTGCTAGACGGTTAAGTCTGAACCGTACTAAGGGCCCTATCTTTGGAGGCATTTATGCTTCGCGCCTAGCTGAACATTTTGAAATACCTATTAGGCATGAGGAGAAAGAAGAAACATCGTTGCCCCGTGCTTATTGATATTATAAGAGTATGCTAGCGCATGACTTTCTTGTTAAGAGTCGTGAATGGGAGCTCAAATTTAAATTATACTTTGATAAACATCACCCTGAGACTATTACTTTTCCTGCTCCCTCTTTGTTTAACTTGTCTTCAGGTCCTCACATCGTTCTGTGGGCGGCCGTTAAAGCCTATCGGAATCCTACACCAGCCCCAGAACCGGAGCCACAAGATGAGCCTCCACGACAGTCTGTTTATTCTTGGGATCCAGAGGTGGTTGCCGGCCAGTGGCAGTCAGAGTCTTCTTCATCACAGTATGATCCCAGCTTCACCTACGGGTATCCGCCAGGCTATCCCTGGCAATAGACCAACTTAGGCCAAAAGCCTAAGCTTGGGGGAGTACGTATTTCCCACCGACATTACATTCATGTTCACACACACTCATTGCTAGATGTCGGTGCTCATACTCTTTCTCTGCAATATCCATGCTAGTTTAAATTTCTTTTTCTAGTTTTCTTCTTGTGTGCTTGGTAAATCTTAAGAAAAAATTAGTTAGTTTAATTTCCATGCTTGTAGCAGAAATTAAAATGAAAACCCAAAAATATTTCTCGTTCTTCTTTTGCTTGTTGGGAGCTTTCCCGTGTAAATAGTTTTTATTTCTTTTCTTTTCTTTGGGGGTCAGTATGAGAAGACCATGATTAAATTGTTGAAGTGGCTATTATATGCATCATTGTTAATTTAACCAAGAGCCCATATTGCCTTGTCTTCTCTCTTGAGTTAAATGCTTGCAGGTTCGAGCTTAGTCCAATGCACGTGCACTCTTATTATTATACACATCGTTCGTTCGTGCAAGTGAAAGGCAATTATGATGATATATGATGGACTGATTGAGATGGGAAAAGCTGGTATGAACTCGACCTCTCTTGTTTTTATAAATATGATGAGTTCATTGTTCCTGAGTCAGCTATTATGAAGTAAACATATTTGCAATGACATTTAGAGATTATAGTTGCTTGTGCCATGCTTGATTAGCTATGAGTTATAATGGTTTACCTTGCGTGCCAACATGCTATTAGAATAATTATGATGTGGTATGATGGGATGGTATCCTCCTTTGAATGTATTAAGTGACTCGACTTGGCACATGTTCACGCATGTAGTTGAATCAAATCAACATAGCCTTCATGACATTTATGTTCATGGTAGATTATATCCTACTCATGCTTGTACTTGATGTGAATTAATTTTAATGCATGTTTACGACTGTTGTCGCTCTCTCAGTTGGTCGCTTCCCAGTCTTTTGCTAGCCTTCACCTGTACTAAGCGGGAATACTGCTTGTGCATCCAAACTCCTTAAACCCCAAAGTTGTTCCATATGAGTTCACTATACCTACACTACAAAAAAAATATACTTCCGTGATGATACGTGTTTGTCACAGTAGGTCGCGTTTTTTGTCATGCATGTACATCCATGACAAATTTATGACAGAATCAAGATAGTCATACCTGTGCTGTCGTAGAAGTGTTCCATGACATTACCAAAATTATCATCACGGAAGTGTCCACTTCCATGATGATAAATCGCGCGTCACAGAAGTGCTTTCGTCAAGGGTGACCAACACGTGGCATCCACCATAACGGAACACCGTTAAGCTATCGGGTCGGGTTTTGGATCCGATAACCCGTTAACAGCCCCGACCAATGGGAAATTTCCACGTGTAGAATTCTTATTGGCCGGACGAAACACGTGTCAGCTCGTCAGTGGGTCAGATAGGCGCCTATGATATGTCGACACGTGCCACGGCCCACCACTAGCCCATTTAGCTTACAAAGCCGGCCCATTTGACTTGGTCAAAAGTTAATGGGCTGGCCCATGAAAAGCCTGTTAATGGTCTCTTCGCAAATAGCCCATTTTACGGCCCATTAGGCACTAAAGGAAATCAGCCCAACAACGTCATGTGGCCCGTCGAATATAACACCAGCCCATTTCACTTTCGGCCCATGTATGGCCCACGACGTCTTTCGGCCCATATGAGGCCTTCGTATCTTTTGGCCCTTTACAGGCCCACGGTGACTCTAGCCCATAATGAATAGTAATTTTCTTTGTACCCTTTAACAGCCTGTGATTTACATGGGCCGTTTCCAGCCCGTGTTAGCTTTCGGCCTATTGACGGCCCATACGTTCTTGGGCTCCTTTTCGGCCCTCGATTACTTCTGGCTCGTTACTGGCCTGTTCCCCTAATGGGCCAAATTCGGCCCATGGCAAGAGTCGGCCCGTTACTGGCATGTTCCCCTAATGGGCCAAATTCGGCCCATGGCAAGAGTTGGCCCGTTACTGGCCTGTTACCCTAATGGGCCAAATTCGGCCCATGGCAAGAGTCGGCCCGTTTCTGTCCAGCCCGTCCTATATTCTGGCCCATTAACGACCCATTATGCCTGTGACAGAATTAAGCTTTTGCAGTCCTACTGCCTGTTAACGGCCCGTTACCGTGCTGGGTCGATACCAATTACGCCCGATTACGGCCCATGTAGACCCATTTATCCGACGGCCCGAGGCCCACCGATTACAGGCCCCCAAAAAATTCACGCATGTTTCATCTTTCTCTCGCGATATATGCAATGACAATCATTGTATTTGAAGCGCACGATACATACATTGGACTTCATAATCCACTCATTACGGTCACCGTTTACATTTAGTGGTTATTATACAGTCACGGGCTCACCGTACAACTTTGTATTTGCTCATGACATGACTAGTTGACCAGTTGAATGCTCCATGTGGCACCTCTAGTGTTGCATCACATTATCTCACTAACATCGTGCCCACCTGTCGACTTGTATCTACTCTACATCTACACTATTATAAAATACATAAAATACACTCTTATAAAAATAGAGTTGGTGATGATGGTGTGCCTGCCATCCTGCAATATAGGCCGTCCGATTTATATCTGACGGATAGGAAAGAAACTATGGCAATTTTGCAAAAAGGTACCCACACACCTCTCCACATTTGCAAATAAGGCCTTCCCTTGTTCTTCCTTTTCTCTCACAAGATAAACAAGTCATACAAATGCATCTTGATGTTACGTGCAACGCACGGGGATCTTGCTAGTAAGAATGAAAACAAACGACAAAAAAATATTTTGACGGTGGTGCGAAGTCATGACCGCGGGCATAGCGGACAAGATGGCCTTGTATTGGTATGCCGAGCCGTCTGTTTTAACACACAGGAGCAGGTGTGGTGATTATACACACACACACGCAAGCACACGAACTCCATCCATGCAACACTCACACAAACACATGCACCCACGCATGCACGCAACACTCACACGTACACACGCAGCCAGGCACGCATGCAACACTCACACGCACACACGCACACATGCATGCACACACCAGTACACCACACAACCAACACACACTCTCACGCTCAAGTGCTCAACCTACACATGCATGCGCACACATCAGGCCCTGACAGACACATACACAACCAGGTGATTCCCGCGCACGGGTTGCAGCCTTGTTGCGCCTGCGTAAATTTGTGTTTATCTGACCTTTTCCCTATTCAAACTGACAGGTGGGACCCACAAGGAACATGGTCAATTTAACTAATCAACATAGCGTCACGCAGACTATTTGGCCGGTCAACAGAGTGCAATCCGATGCTGAACTGTGAGCAAGTGACCGGATAATCACCGCAAAACGTATATAGTGACCGTAATCAGCTTATTCTGAAGTTCGGTGACCGTATTACGCTTTTCTCTCTATAGGCCCTCCAAAACTACATCTCTACACGTTCTCGGATGTTACATCTAACGACTATGCAATACAGCACTACTACTACACTCTAACACAATAAATCATATGTGTTTTTAGTTTTACTAGATATCATATTGTTACTTATAATTATTCAGTTCACATACATTAAAATTGCCTTTGAAATGTATGGCCAGTATCATCTTCCGCACGGGAAAAATCCCGCCCTTTCCTGTTTAATCGGGTTTGTATCGATGGATCGTGTGAAACAGCAAAACTATAGTACTATACAGTACAAGTGACAGTTCACTGGGCCGTCGTGTCGTCTACTCCTCCGTCGTAAGAGTGGAGCGCTCACTTTCATAAATCTTCTAGTCCCTTTCACCGACATGTGGGACATCAAGCTGCCGGGTCCACGTGCCATACCGGAATACAGTGCAGAGCAGCCGGGGTGAAGCACCCCAGTCATGGCGTCGGCGTAGTAATGAGCAATGAGGCATCAAATCACAATGCTGCACCTTTCCCGCAGTTAAGTTGGAGGGACAAAGTAATAATGCTAAAAAAAGAAGTTGGAGGGATGAAGCAACCATCATTTCACTCGTTGCTGAATCCGCTTCTCCCTCATCTTCTTCAACTTAACCACGTGTTGCTTATGCCGTTGTTCTGCCTCATGTGGGACGCGGATCAGCTTGGTAAAGCACTGACACATGGGACCGCATGTTAGCAAACCGCCAGGACAACGTCCTCCAAAAATAAGAAGCCTCCCCCGCCATCTGCGCGGCAAAATCACCTCCTTTTTACTAATCTTTGATTCTATAATTTTTTAGATCAATATAATTGAGATTTGTATAGATAGCACACAGGAGCAAAACCAAGTGGTACGGTTAAGGGCATCCACAATGTGTAGCCAAATGTGAAAATAGCTTTTGGCATCATGGGAACCATTGTGGACGGTGTTGCCAAAGCCAAAAAGATGGAACCGAAGCTCCCTGATTGATTGATTGAAGGAATAGAAAAATGCAACGTCTCTCCTCTTTCTCCCATGCTTGGACGCATGTAGGAGTAGTACAGTATAGAGCACAGAGTCTACTCCCCTGTCCCTTCTATCACAAATCACAAAGCAGTGAGGCGTCAAATCACAAAGCACGGACGAAGCAACTATCATTTCACTCTTTGCTGACTGCGCTTCTCCATCGTCTTCTTCGAGAAACCATCTCACTGCACTAGTACTCCTAGTAGTAGTACTAGTAAAGGACTTCCTGGATGCAAATAAGGCGGTTGTCTTGGCTTGCAGGCGGCACTTGCGAACGACTTACCGTGGTCTCCCTCAATGGTGTTCTCCGTCAAACGCACTTCGCCAAACCACAAAAAAAAGTCGTCGACGTCACCGCAATGGGCAAGGAATTCAAATATAGTTACTACCTCCATTTTTTTGTACACAAGGCCAGTAATATCCAAATTACAATTTGCAAAGGGCCACTAACACTAATCGAGGAAAAATTGATGGGGTTAGAAACCAAGGACATTAATATCCCCTGCATGCATGCGGAATTGAGAAGGTTCGTTTGCATGGCGCTGCATTAATCAAGCGATGAGGAGTGAGCTGGTTAGCTCTTTGGTCTTTCGAGAAAAAAGTACGCATTAATTGACACATGAAACGAGGATTTGTATCGAAGGAAAACCCCGCCTTTCTTTTTTAACACTAGTACTCCTAGTACGTACGTACTTATCCTGTTTGGGTCTAGGCCTTGCATTGCCAAACTTCGCCACACATTTTTGCCAAGCTTGCCTAAAGTTTTCAAAATGAGAAGGAGGTACACTTGTGCACGGCTGTCGCGGTCGCACGGCACCCTCACACGGTCGCTCCTGCATGCCGCGGTCGCACCACACCCTCACACAGTCGCTCCTGCACGCCGCAAACCCAACCAAGGGAACGCACCCTCACTGACATGTGTTGTCGCATGTGAACTAACCAAACTCAGCCATCCTATCGCTGACACATAATTTTCGTTCATAGAGTATGTTTATCCAACCGGAGTATCTGTACGGCCCATGCGGTGGTCCGTTGGGGAAGAAGAAGAGGTGAGGAAGAAGGAAAGAAGGGTTAGGAGACGTAGGATATTCATCCAACCACCTGAAATGGTAGACTGACCGAAGTCAGGTGACTTGCATAACAAATAGTATGTTTTTACACAGCAAAAGATCCATAATAATAAAAACAACAACATAAAGAAAAACTACCACTGCTCGGGGAAAGAGACGGCCTCGTCGTCTTTGGCTGCCGGCGCGAACCAGCCGTCGCTGCCGACGTGTGTCTCTGCACCGTGGTTGTCCTCGGCCTCCAGCTACTTGTTCAAGCGGAGCGTGCGGGCGCTCTGCACGGACAAGAGCACAGCCCGGTTCAAGTCGAGGACATCCGGTTCCGCCTGCAGGAGGGCCTCGATGGCAACGGCATCCGCGCGCTCCGCGTCGAGTCGAGCCTCCGCCGCCCATTTCAAGTCCAGGACTTCCAGTTTCGCCTGCAGGAGGGTGTCGATGAGAGCGGCATCCGCGCGCTTTGCGTCGAGTCGAGCCTCTGCCGCCCGGTTCATGTCCAGGGCGTCTGGTTCCTCCTACAGGAGGGCCTTGATGGCAGCGACATCCGCGCGCTCCGCCTCAAGTTGAGCCTCCGCCGCCCGGTTCACATCCATGACATCCGGTTCCGCCTGCAGGAGAGCCTCGATGGCAGCGGCATGTGCGCGCTCCGCGTCGAGTTGAGCCTCTGCCTCCCGGTCCTCCTTTAGTATCGCCATGTTGAACCACTGGTCCGCCTGCACCATGGGGGACTCGGACGCCGGCACGAAGTCGACGTCCATCGTCTCATACCCATCGGGGGCCTTCTGCGCCGCGACTCCGCAGTGAACATTGGATCAGCTTCCTCCTCCTCATAGCTTGGCTCCAGAGAACTAGGGGATTGGCCCGCCGCAAAGCGAGCTTGGGAACGAAGGTCTGTGGCACCGACCGCCGCCGCCATTTCTGCGCGGCGCTCCGGCGTCAGCATCTTGTAGTAAGTGATCTTGCACCGCACCATGGCTTTCCAGCGAACTAGGGGACGCTTGATGCGGGCTAGGGGATCGAAAGGTGGGGGAATGGGCTGGAGATTTGGTGTGGTTTTAGAGCAGTGGCTGGCGTAGGCCGAGCAGTGAAGGTTCTGGTGTGGATAGTGGTTCCGGTGACGACCGGTCAATCGGTTTGACTGTACATCGCTCTTGTCGCGTTCGCGTTGCAGCCCGGCACGCTGGACCCTCCACGTCGCTCACCGAATGGAACGCGCTTCGTCTTGCGTTTTTGCTCGTTTGTGGGACCGCAGTTGAGAGCAAACCGACGTCCCTCCCCCTTCCCCGCCCACGTCATTTATTATACCACCACTCCCTCCGTTTTATGCGGAGTAAATAAAAACAGAGGGAGTATACTACGGATGAGGATCCCCTGACATGGCCGAACCCATTGAGTAACTGACATGCGGGGCCTAGCAAGCATGGGGTCCGCCAGTAAGTGATCGAAAGGGAGGGTAAGGCAGAGATACCTACGTCAGAGGATCCACTTCCACTATAGTACTTTGACCAAATGTTAGAGTAATAATATATGACATGCAACTTACACAAATGTTATAGTAATAATATATGACATGCAACTTACACAAAGCATACAGGGTCTAATGCGTTTTTCGAGGCTAACTTTGACCAAATGTTAGAGTAATAATATATGACATGCAACTTACACAAAGCATATGGTCAATTTCGTATGTGAAAGGAGTTTCCAATGATATAATTTTCACATTATACATCTCATGTACTCCCTCCGTCTAGGTGTGTAAGTCGTCTTACAAAAACCAAATAATCCCAAAACACGTAGGCACAGTGCATTAACTTCTACCTGCTTCTTGTTTCTTGACATATGAACCAATAAGAGATGAGGGTGTGCATGCTTTTAATGACCTGAGACTATCAAACATGACATGCAGTGGTTAGTTCATTGCATGCAATACTTTTAGTTAGCAAATAAACATTAATGTCTCTCGTTTTCCCCTCCTCCTTGGTCACGGTGCACAGCCTAAGGCTGGCCATAGTGGGGGTAACATAACTAGTATCATGTACTTGGGACTCGCAAACATGCTTATGTGGCAGGTAATTAAAGAAGAGAGAGAGGGTCATAGTAACATAGGTAGATACCGTATCATAAGAAATGTAATGCTACTATGTGTCATGCATGGCAATAAATAAGACCATCTATGATACTACTTTGTGATACTATGCACTATGGGTGTAGTATCATATACTAGTATCATATGCATGATACTACTATATGTTACTCCCCACTATGACCAGCCTAAGATGACTTACTCACCTATGTGAAAGGAGTACTATTAATCTTGTCAATAGTCAAATTGGAAACCATCTCGAGTACAAATCTAGGAGTACGTACGAATCTAACAATATTGATTGGGCGTTTTTGAATGTTGATACCTTTTTTATCATAGTGGAGATACTTTGACTCCACATAAAACTTATATGTAAGGTAGAAAGGATAGGAGGGAGTATATTGCACGTTCAAAAACGAAACAAACATTGAATACCCTTTATATATGATTTGCGGATGCTATGATCACTGGTTCAAAATTTTGAATCCGCCTTAGGTATCACGTGCCCCCACTCGTTCCCTCTCGATTTCATCTCGGGGTCCGGAGATCTACTGAAAGAGGACTAGGGTGGGTACATGCGAATGATACTCGGCGGAATGTTCAAATGAGGCATGCGGGAGGATGGACTCGACTGGAGGGCAACATGATCGATGGAGAAGAGGGTTGGAGAGGAATGAGAAATAAGCAAACGCCACATGATTACACTTAAACGGCTCAAATAAACAATAAGTTGTCTCGCTTGGCCTACATAGTGAAAGGCCAAATGCGCAACACAGAGCACTGACGCTCGAATATGGCCGGGAAAACAGGGAAACCGACATGTGGGGCACACCCGTCAGGACGACGTAGCGCAGACTAGTCCAATGGAGGAGCTGGCCCACGACCTCCTCGCCACCGACAACCGTTCATGTGGGTCATTGGGGCCAACAACGGGGCGCAGCTCCAGCACCGCCTCTGGACACGGCGACCGCAATGAGCAACACGCTCATATCGTCGATAGACACGGTCGGTTTCAGTGTGCCGAGGGTGGCGTTTGTGCTGTGGCACGACCAACGGTATGTTTGATTTGTGCCCAAGGTTGCCCCATCAAAGCAATGGGTAGCCAAAATTTTGGTTGAGGTATTGGTTGCCCGTGATTTGACCGACATTGGCAAGAAAAATGAACTAGAGTTGGCTAGAGTTCATTGGCATGCCAAAGAAATGGCAACCATCCAAACAAAGACCAACCTTTGGGTAGGGGTGGAAACGGATCGGATGTGGATCGGATAGTGCTCTTACCACTTCCGTTTTCATATTTTCGAAACGAATATGAATCCGAATGCGGATGTTATCGGATACGAACGGCTCGGATGTTATTCGAATATGGATACATAGCGGATGTTTTCTTTATTCGGAACGGATACGAATAATATCAACTTATTGCTTAAGTAAATTAGTCAATAGCTATGTGACATGAAATAATCAACTTGTGCCATACAATAAGCCAATGATAAATAGGTTTATGAATAAATACTATTGTAGTGCATAATAATTTCTAAGTTTAATCATACAAAGAGTTAAATTTGACCACTAATTTGCCTTTTATGTTGGATAATTGGAATATTGGGGCTAGGATTTTGAAAATTACCTCCCATAATCTTATCCGGATACGGATATATCCACTTCCATATCCATATTTGTGTCAAAATGTCCTACCATATTTTATTTCGTATTTGTTTAATAAATCCGGGTACGGATAATTTTCATTTCCATTTTAGTTCGGATGCGGATGTTTCGAATACGAATAGGTATTTTCTCGGATACGAATATCGGATATTTCGGAGTATCCGCTACCACTTTCCACCCCTACCTTTGGGTCATGACCAAAATTTTGGTAAGGTGCACTTTGGCCACAATCCAAACATACCCCAACACCCGGCTCGTCGAGGATGCACGGGGCGCCGCGACGCGTCCGCGGAGTGGTGTAGCGCGGCCAACTGCATCCTATGGACCTGAGACCATGCCGGGTCATCTTGCTTTTTCAATGACATGCGGGGATCGCATTTGAGCAAAGGGCATCTCCAACGTTGCCACGACCGTAGCTGACTACCCTGGCACACCAAAGCCCTCGTCCCTCGCGCCGTCGCGCGATGCGTTCCCAGCCGGCGCCAGCTGCCCACATTCATGCCGTCCGTTCGTATGTCATTGTTAAGAGGCTCGGTGCCCGAGGAACCAACTCCGGCGACTTAATGACGCACCCGGACACTTGGCCTCACCGAAATGCGCTACTTAAAGCGGCAACGCCCAGCTAACCTCCACACCATAGTGCATCGTCCTCCTACCTGGCACCACATCCGCCATGACCGCAAGTGCGAATGCTCTACGAGAGAGCTTGTCTTCGGGGATGAAGCTCGAGGTCGCTGCCCTCGCTCAAGTCGCCTCTCGCGACGCAATAGTGGCGTAGCCGGACACGGACACGACCGCACTAGCGGTGGCCACGCTAGCGGCCGACGACGGGAGCATCGTCAGCCACGCATCCTACTTGCCGCCGTCCAACGTCCAGCACCACCGAGGTCGGGGACTCCTCCGAGGATGAGTAGGGCATGGGAGGCGGCAGGGCATGGTGTGCCAACTGGCCAGTCCATATCCCGTGTTCTACTCTTCCTCGCCGGAGACCGCACCTTCACTTCACGGGTCTTGAACCCCGCCCCCGTACATAGAGATCGCAGATGGAGGACGTCGGTCGCCGCCGTAGAATAGGTTTAGGTTCGGGTTTCTTTTATTTTTTTGTCTTATAAAAGTTTGAAATGTAATGAAAATCTGTCGTGTTTGCATTAATCTCGGCCGGTGTATATGAACTTTCACAATAATATACATATTGTAGGAGTACTAGCAAGATGCCCGTGCGTTGCAGGGAAGATCAAGATCTTGTGGGAGAAAAGGATGAACGAGGCAAAGCCTTATCTGCAAATGTGGAGAGGAGTGCGGGTAAATTGTCATAGTTTCCTTCCTATCCGTTAGATATAGATCGTACGGCCTATATTGCAGGATGACAGGCACACCATCATCACCAACTCTGCTTTTTATTGAACCGAGACAAATCTAAAAAACCCAACTAAGCCAACCTCCCAGCATATCGCGCGGGAAAAGACCCGGCCGTGCCGTTTTAGTCGGGATTACCGGATCTAGTAGTAGTATCGATGGATCACGCGAAGCAACATTTTTTTTGAGGGGGCAAAGCACCTAGTTTAAAAGGAAAAAAGGTGGTACACTCACAACACTCCTGTCGCGGTCGCATTGCACCCCACACACGTTCGGTCCTGCACACGGCTCACGCAAACGGAACGCGCTTCGTCTTGCCTCTTCACTGACACGTGGGACTGCACTTGGAGAAACCGACCATGCGCCAAACTCCC
>NC_041385.1:423767691-423777572 GCF_002162155.2 Triticum dicoccoides
CCTCCACTCCATTCTCTCTGCCAAAGCCGCCCTCCCCGCCGCGCCGATACGTCGGCGCCGCGGTTCGTCGAGGGGACGCACGGCGATCCTCTCGCTCCCATAATACGCTCTTGTAGACTGCCATCCTCTAGCCGCGCCACCACCTCTGGCTACGTTCTTGTGGAGGCGCACGGCGGTCAGCGCCGCCACCGCTGACGATGTTCGTGTGGAGACGCATGGCGGTCAGCTTCTCCCACGGTACGTGCATTCTAGACTGAGGCCCCGTTCATGTCGGTGTAGCGCTGAATGTTAGCTGATAGACGCTGTTAATCTCACTGTTTGCCGAAGTAGTTTACTGTCAATATGCTCTGCTTAAGAAACTTCCTTGCCCTGTTCTGCACTCAATCTGCTTAGCTGAGATGCCATATATTTATTGTGACGTAGATTGCCATGGTCTAGTAGCCAATCTGTTAGGTGAAACAGCTCTACACCGTTTTATACTCGATCTTTGTTGCTGCGATGGCCTTCGATAGTTCGATGGCTGTGTGCTCGGTCTCATTGACTGCTGAAATAGCCTGCCATAGTTTAGCACTCAAATATGTTTGCTGAATTAGCTTTAGATATATTTCGTTACTTAGATCTGCTCGTCCAAATATCTTGCCATAGCTTTACACATCGACCTAGGTATTTTTTTTCTGGACTTCATAAAAAAGCATATATGTTTTTCCTGTAATATCTAGTAGAAGAACTAATTTGTATGTCTAAGAGATGGACAGGACTTGGATAACTTCTGCTCAAAGATTCTCTGCTGCATATGTCGAGGGGGTTGAAAACTTCATGAACTTTATCAGAGCTGAGTACGGTGGTCTGAAATTAGATGTGCTCTACCCGTGTAGCAGTTGTAGGAATTCAGTTACAAGACCCCAGTCAACTATGCAAAATCATCTACACTTGTATGGGATGTTGGTCACATATACTAGGTGGGTTCATCATGGTGAAGCTTTGAACGTCAACGTTATTGACAACGTGGAAGCAGCAGATCACCATCTTGATCTGCCTGATGCTCAGGTGGAAGAGGAGGAAGAGGTGGTGGTGGTGGAGCCAGTGAGTTTGACCAACATTGAAACAATGCTACGAAATGCTCGTGCATTCCGTGAACTTTCACCTGTAGAAGAAAAATGGTGGGCCCGCATGTTGGAACAATGCAACGTTGCTGTCACCCCAGGAAATAAGCTGTCAGTATTCTCAGCTATGGTCACCTTTCTTCAGGTGAAGACATCTGAGCGGATGACCAACAAATCATTCGATGCGATGTTGGCTGCTTTCCGCAAATCTTTCCCAGATGCGTCTGAGCTGCCACACACCTACAGTAAAATGAAGAATTTCCTTCATGCAGTTGGAATTGGATATGATATGATCCATGTTTGTAAGAATAATTGTGTTCTGTTCCGGAAGGATTATGCCAACTTAAGTGAATGCCCAAAATGCAAATCATCAAGATGGAAAGATGGCGATGCTGTGAAGAGGGTTCCTCATAATGTTCTGAGACATTTTCCAATTACGCCAAGATTGCAGAGGTTGTTTCATGATGCTGAAACAAGAGAGGATGTACTGTAGCATTCTAGGAACTAGGAGTACAGAGATCAGAATGTAATGAGCCATCCATCTCATGGTAGTGAGTGGAAAAGCTTCAATGATAAACACAAAGAGTTTGCTGCTGACCCGAGAAACATTAGACTTGGCTTAGCTTCAGATGGATTTAACCCATTTGGCCACCAGAGCGCCACATATAGCATGTGGCCAGTGCTTGTTATCCCTTACAACATGCCTCCAAATGTCTGCACCAAAGAATCAAACTACATGATGGCCTTGCCTATCCCAGGTCCAAAAAGTCCTGGAAAGGATTTTGATTTGTTCATGGAGCCTCTTGTGGAGGAACTTCAACAGCTATGGAAGGATGTTCTCACTCGAGACCTATATAGCAGCCCACCAGCTGATTTCTTTCTGGGTGCTGTTGTAATTTGGTGCATCCATGATTATCCGGCTTTGGGCACTATGTCGGGGCGAACGACACATGGTTACAATGCATGTGTTCGTTGTGACAGGAATCCTCTATCATACGCAATACTTAGCAAGATCTGTTACATTGGACACCGCTGTTTACTTGCCAAGGACAAGCCGCATCCTAGAAAATACCGAAGACATGTGTTCAATGCAAAGCATGAAAATCGTGATGCGCCAAAGAGGCTCACCGCCGATGAGTTGCAAGTGGAATTAGAGAAGGTCAGGCATATTACACCAGGAAACCATCCTGGTAATG
Organism: Triticum dicoccoides; assembly: GCF_002162155.2. NCBI lineage: Eukaryota > Viridiplantae > Streptophyta > Magnoliopsida > Poales > Poaceae > Triticum > Triticum dicoccoides. Next base: position 423,769,991 of record NC_041385.1, read on the forward strand.
GTAGCGGGAAAAGGAAGCGTGGCACGGTAGAAGAGAGATTATTGTTTACCCACAGGTCCACTTTGTGGGACTTGGAGTATTGGAAAGATTTGGATCTGCGGCATAATCTTGATGTGATGCACATCGAGAAAAATATATGTGATAGCATTATCGGCACACTTCTTAACATTGAAGGCAAGATGAAAGATACCTTAAAATCTAGGATTTATTTGACACACCTGTGTATCAGAAAGGATTTGCAGGTGCAAGATGAAGGTAAACCACGGGATATGGCACCAGCTGTGTACGTCTTGGACAAGGTAAAAAGAAAAGAATTCTGCGAGGTCCTGTCACATGTGAGATTCCCACATGGATTTGCTTCCAACCCTAAAAGGAGAGTCAGTGTAGATGGAAACAAGATACAAGGGTTGAAAACTCATAACTGCCACGTCCTACTTCAAAGAATTTTACCTGTTATCCTTAGAGGATTGGGCCGCCCTGACTTATACAGAGCAGTTGCAGAGTTTGGACAATTCTTTAGGGAACTCTGCAGTAGAAATATCAGGATAGATGCTTTGGAGCATCTTAGAGACAAGATACCAACTATCCTATGCAACCTAGAGAAGATATATCCTCCAGCCTTCTTTGATGTGATGGTGCATTTGGCTGTTCATCTACCTGATGAGGCACTGCTTAGAGGTCCAGTACAGTATGGCTAGATGTACCCTATTGAAAGGCGGCTAGGAACTTTCAAGGGCTATGTTAGGAACAGAGCTAGACCCGAGGGTTCCATTGCAGAGGCCTACATTGCTACAGAAGCGTTGACATTCTGCTCAAAATACATTGAAACAGCTGATCAGCTTAGCAAAGAGGTGGGTGAAGACAATCCTGGGCTCAATGTTTTCGATTATTCTATTCGAGTTACAGGGAAGAGTCGACAAGAGGACAAACCTAAAGATTTGGACAAAATGGTTTGGTATGTGTTGAATAACTGTCCTGAGATACTACCTTATATCAAGTAAGTGCAGTAATGCAGCTTATACATCGTAATCTACTAAACTTGCAGCACATTCTTATATATTTAGATGTTTGATGCGATCACTATGTTGTGCAGCATGTACAAAGAGGAGTTACTGCCGCAAAATCCAAGAAACATTGACAAACTGGTTATGGCAGGATTTGCGAAATGGTTCAAGAACCATGTAAGCTTTTGAAGTGCACTATCAGGCTTTTTAATATATTGAGTACATAAGATGATCAGCTTGTCTATTTTCTAACCATAGGTTAAGAAGATGCGGGAGGATGGGCAGGCATTTGATGATGCCCTTTACTCACTAGCAATGGGTCCTGATACTCGGTAAGACATTATGAATCTTGCGTTGTTGGAGATGTGCGCTACAACACCCTTGCACGAGACGAAGGCAGGAACACACAAAACAGTGCCATCATGAGCACGAATACGTATGACAAAGAGACAACTGAAATGTATGCTAACATAACAGACATTGTTCAGTTGTAGTATATCTCCAGTTTCGAGGATCATCGGTGTGTGGTTCTGTTGTGCTGTCGTTGGTATAACCTGTTTTCCAGGATTGCAAAACCCAGAGCTGATGATTATTTCAAATCCATCAATGTCAAGGCGGCGTACCAGACCAACGAGCCTTTTATTTTGGCAAATCAAGCAACACAGATATTTTTCTTGGAAGACACGTTTGCACGTAGCGATGACTGGAGAGTATTGCAAAGGTTTGAGCAGAGGAATTCGTTTAATGAAGTTGCACAACAAGATGATGCTTACACTGCTCCTGATGTACAAGATAACACAGATGTTCCTAATATCTTTGAGAACCATCACGTCAATGACGCCGGCGAAAAGATTGCCTGTCGTGTTGTGGACATACAAGAGTTGATCAAGAAGAAGCCAACGTTCGAGGACGTTGAGGACGAAGAAGAAGATGACACCGTGGGGAATTACGATTCAGACTGATACACATGGCGAAGATGTTGATGCTGCTCCTGCGGATGATGATTACATTGCTTTTGTCGTATTTGCCTGCCACAAGACGTTTTTTTATATACTATGTGAAATTGTGTTTGCTATGGTAACTGAAACCTGATGAACATGTTGTTTAGTATTTTGCTGTGAGAACATCACTTGTTATGTATGCTGATTTGTGTTTGGTGATTGTATGACAACTAAAACATGATGACATTGTTGTTTAGTTGTACTCATATTTGGCTGTGAAACTTAAATTTGATGACATAGTTTGCTGTTGGACTGCAATTTGCTCGACGTCTTCGAATGAGAACAAAGCTGACCCGACAGGGCCTCTGCTATCTATTTATTTATATGAGCAAAAGGGGATACCCCCTGATTTCCATTAATAGAAATCATTAGATGTTCACAACACTATGCCCAGCCTGCTACACAGGTTTCATTCATTACTAGTTTCAGCAAAGTGCTCATGTCGTAGCCACTGAATACATCATGAGTGCTACATACACTGCAAATAAAGAGACATCATCCTACAGAGCACATCAATTTTGCCCATTATCTTCACAAGCTCTTTCATGTCCTCATTGCTGTCAAGGTCGTTCAACAGCTGTTGCTTGGCCATGATCAGAGGAACTGCATCTTTAACCTTCCGCTCTGCATCTTCCTCTTCTGTCGTTCCTTCAGTTACTTGTCCAACACCCCAACTTGCTGGTATTGGGATTCCTCGGCTAACCAAATAATCAGCATAGTTGCATTCCTCCACATCAGCAACTTCCCAGAAATACAAATCACATGAATCTTCCCTTTTCTACACGAATCAAATTGGAAGATCATCAACCAAACTATTAAAAAAATCAGCAACTGAAAGCAGCAGAACAACACTTAAACATATTATTACCCGATGATTCGGGCATTTGTAGAAGACTCGGCCAGGGTTGCGGATTGTGGTTGAGACTCTGCGTGATTTGCAGCAGTGGTGCCACACCAACGGCAGCGGGTTGCGATGAGCAATCAGCTTCGGTGCGCGTGCCGGCGGGGGTGTGATGAGACCCACAGGCGATGGTACGGGTGGTGACTTGGCGCATATCTGGTTGTTTCCTGCTGAAGAGCGGGTGGACGAGCAGCCAGCGGACATGGTTGCTACGGCCCGAGCTTCTGATGCTAGGCAGAGTAAGTAGAGAAGAGGAGAAGTGAACATTGGATATGTCAGTTTCATTACTTGCAGAGTAGCATAGCACCATATATAGTCATAGTCTAGGTTTGGATTCGAACCAGCTACAGGAGCACGTCTTTCTTTTTTCTAAAACTCAGCAACGTCTCTTTACTGGTACACTAGCTTGTTCTGTACGCCTTCCCAAGTCTTTGATTTTCTTTCCCCTTTTTTTGCGAGGAAGGAAGGAGGACAAAATTGAGAGTTCCTCGGACTCGAACACAAGACCTCTCGGTTGAAAACCAAGGGTGCTAGTCACTTATGTGTCGAACGTTCCTTGTGAGGAGGATGGCAGACGAATGCATTTTCCTCGTAGTTTTCTTCCTATATATAAAAAAGTATGCTACTTGGTGTCCGCTTAGTCAAAAAATGATTGTGCCAACCTTGACCGTTCGATTGACATTCAACATCTGTCGTGTTTCTTCAGTCTCTTCTTCCTCGAGCCGCCAAAGCCAAACTCGCGCCGGTGGGACCGCTTGCTCCCGCCTCCCACGGCTGGCTGTGATCTTCCCCGGCTCCTGTTTGTTTCCGTCCGAGGCCTCACCATCGTCCTCCGCGCTCGCCGCGGCGCCGCCCTCCGGTGTTGTCAACATGGTCAACAACCGAGAGGAATAAGGAGATGACTGTACATGGTGAGGATGACAGTAGGGACCCAGCAGCGCGCGCAGTAATTTTATTTTTTCGGGACGGAGAATGGTATCAACTGGGTTGTGCAGGACCTGTGGCCCGTCTAGCCCAGGCTTTTATTTCATATGTTTAGCACATGACCAGCCCAGTTTGTTTTTTTCCTTTCTAAAAAATGGCTAGCCAGCTATTTTGTTTTTTGCAGAATAACCAACATAGGCCTACTTGCTTTTCTACACCCTGCTGGGCCGGAAATCTTTCAAGACGAGGAGGGATGCATTTTTCCCAGAAAATGGGCTATAAGTAATAAGAAATGGGCTATAAGTAATAAAAATGGGCTATAAGTAATAAGAAATGGGCTATAAGTTATAATAAATGGGCTGTAAAATTAAAAAAAATACAGCAAACAGGCAATTAGTTCCCAAATATTGTTTTCTTTCGGATTTTGATATTTTAAATTTCATTGTTCTTGTGCGGGTAAAATTTCATTGAATTTAAATTAAGGTATATTTAGATTTAAAATTAATTTGAATCCGGCTAGAAATTTTGGGTTGTATGCTGTTTGGAACAGATTTGGAGGCTGTGGGTCTACTAGGTTGACGTGTACTTTGGCTTTGTCAACTTAAGTCCACAAACGATTCTAGCAGCAGTGTCCATTGGATGTTAATCCAACGGCCGTGTTGCTTCTTCAATATCTGATCTTCTTGCTCCAGCTGCCCAAACCAGCTCCGGTGGGACTACCTACTCCCGCCTCCCATGGCCGGCTGTACTGCCGCACAGGACGCACCGCCCCACCCTGCTTCATTGCTGGCCAGGCCATTCCTCTACTCACCCACACCTCCTGTTATTTTCTGGCGATGGCAGCCGGACCAGTAAACCCACGTACTCCCCACCGCATGGGCAACCATTGCCGAGTCTTCCCCGGCTCCGCGTTGTTCCCTTCCTAGGCCTCGCCGTCGTCCACCGCCATGGTGCTCCTGGCGTGGCCTGGTCAATGTGGTCAACGAACGACATCCATAGGCCATGGACTGTACACGCAAAATAATGATTCCTCCACCTGACAGCTGGGACCCACCGGAAGGGCCTCTGTATTTCGCGAAAAAAACGTTCCCCCCGCTGACATGTCGGACCCACCAGCTATATCTTCGCACGCAAGGAAGTGCCCCCTTATTACGCACAAAAAAAATGAATACCCACCCTGCTAGATGGGACCCACCATAATGGGAGGATGACTTGTGGGCCAACTAAGTTGACGGGGACGGAGGGCTTTGTCAACTTAGTCAATATGAACGATTCTAGCTCTAGTGACCATACGATGTTTATCCAACGGCCATAGTGCTTCTTCAACCTCTGGTCTTCTTGCTCCAGCCGCCCAAAGCAGCGCCGGTCGTGCCACGTGCTCTTGCCTCTCGTGGCTGGCTGTGATGCCGTGGAGGCCTCACCGCCCCCTACTACTCCCACCACTGGCCCAGGGTATCCCTCTACTCACCCACACCCCCTGTTATTCTGCGGCGACGGCAGCCTCACGCCGCAGCCGAACCAGTGAACCCTCGTACTCCTCTCCGCGCGGGCTACCACTGCTGCATCTTCCCCAGCTCCGCGTCGTCCCCTTTCTAGGCCTCGCCATCGTCCAGACCACCGCCCTGGTGCTATCGGCGGGGCGTGGTTAACATGGTCAACGACCGACTTCCATCGAAAGAGTACTGCACGTGGAGAGGCTGACAGCTGGCTCCAGGCGGCCGCAAGGAAGTGCCTCCTTATTACACGCAAAATAATTATTCCTCCACCTGACAACAGGGACCCACTGAATGGGCCACCTTATTTCGCGAAAAAAATGTTTCCCCCCTGACTGCTGGGACCCACCGGACGGGCCAGCGTATTTCACGAAAAAAAACGTTCCCCGCGTTGTCAGCTCGGACCCACCGGAAGTGCCTCCTTATTACGCACAAGAAAATGAATACTCCCTTGCTAGCTGGGACGCACCATGGTGGGAGGCTGACTTGTGGGCCTACTAAGTTGACTGGGACGGGGGCCTTTGTCAACTTTAGTCAATATGAACGATTCTAGCTCCAGTGACCGTACGATGTCCATCCAACGGCCGTAGTGCTTCTTCAACCTCTGGTCTTCTTGCTCCAGCCGCCCAAAGCAGCGCCGGTCGTGCCGCATGCTCATGCCTCCCGTGGCCGGCTATGCTGCCGCGGAGGCCTCACCGCCCCCTACTATTCCCACCGCTGGCCAGGCCCTGCAGTGACGGCAGCCTCACACTGCAGCCGAACAAGTAAACCCTCATACTCCTCTCCGCGCTAGCTTCCACTGCCGAGTCTTCCCCGACTCCCCATCGTCCCTTTCCTAGGCCTCGCCGTTGTCGACCGCTCTGGTGCTCTCGGCGCAGCGTGGTCAACGTGGTCAAGGAACGACTTCCATCGGACGTGGACTGTACGTGGAGAGGCTGACAGCTGGGTCCATGGCCGCAGCAAGGAAGTGCCTCCTTATTACGCGGAAAATAATGATTCCTCCACCTGACAGCTGGGACCTACCGGACGGGCCACTGTATTTCGCAAAAAACGTTTCCCCCTGACTGCTGGGACCCACCAGCTACATCTTCGCATGCAAGGAAGTGCGTCTGGGCAAAAAAAACAAAACGATTCGCCCCCTGACCGCTGGGACCCACCAGCGACACCTTCGCACGCAAGGAAGTGTGTCCGGGCAAAAAAAACGATTCACCCCCTAACTGCTGGGACCCACCAGCTACATCTTCGCACGCAAGGAAGTGCGTCCGGGCAAAAAAAATGATTCGCCCCCTGACTACTGGGACCCACCAGCTACATCTTCGCAGGCAAGGAAGTGCCTGACAGTCGGGACCCACCTGGTCGAAGCGTACGTAGCGTTGTCATTCTGGTCGCGAACATGTATGTACATACTGGTCGTTGTAGAGGCACGCATGTGTCGTAGTAGAGGCGCGCACGTACCATGTACACGTACGTACAGCGGCCAGGGTGCAAGAAAGAAAATACGGCCACGTATGTGTACGTACGGGCGGGGTCTCGAACGCCTACTCGCGCATACATATGGCGAGGACTCGTGTACATGGCTGCGTCGGAATGGAGAAGAAGCGTCGTCGTCATGTTCATGGGGAGCCAACCGGCTGGGTCGGAACGGAATGCGTGGTCGTGTTCATCGGGAGGGCTTGGACGGAACAGACGATGGAAACGAGGCCTGGCGTACCGCACAACGAAGGAAACGGCCTTGTGTTCGACCAGCCACATTCGAAACGGGGTCCTGTTGATCGGGAGGGGCCTGGCGTAGCGCAAAACGGAGGAAATGGACCTCCTACGGTCGAAACGGGGGTCCTGTTGATCAGGAGGGGTGTGGCGTACCGCAAAACGGAGGAAGCGGACCTCCTACGATCGAAACGAGGGTCCTGTTGATCGGGAGGGGTGTGGCGTACCACAAAATGGACGAAACGGACTTGTGTTGGAGCGCTACGGTTGAAACAGGGGGAGGGGTGTGGCGTACCGCAAAACTGGACTCCACGGGATACTGTTCATCTCCACCATCAACCTCCTCCAGCCTCCACGGGCTACCGTCGACCTCCTCCAGCCTCCACGGGCTCCTGTTCATCCAGCCTGCACCGTGCGCTACTCCACCGGCTACTGTTCAACCACCCCTCCACGGGCACCCCTCCACCGTCTACTATTCATCCAGCCCTCCACACCACAGGGTCCTGTTCAACCACCCCTCCACCGTCTACTGTTCATCCAGCCCTCCACACC